>NW_023330723.1:69491-137225 GCF_011100685.1 Canis lupus familiaris | reverse complement strand
GAAATAAATAAATAAAATCTCAACTTTAAAATATACTGCCCTACGACCCAGCAATTGCACTGTTTGTGGATGTTGACCGTCCAAAAGATACATAATTCAAGTGAACGGCCGGCGGATCAGGAGTGTGGGGGCGCAACCCCGAGTGGTTTAGTAGCACTAGGGCATGGTGCGCGACTGATATGGGGCCCAGACTGTGATATATGATGCTCTTTCGTGTTTTGTCGCGTAATTTTCTAGGTGGGTGTTATTTTCACTGGTTACATGACGGATAAAGAAATGTGGTTTAATGTATACAAGATTATAATATATTCTGTTTTCATTGCGGTTATATCCCTTATCGTTTTTCACACATTCGTCTCGTCCTATGTGCAACCAGGGCCAAGGGACTGGGGTTTGCATGGACCGGGAAGGGTGGTGGGCTTGTTGACGTGGCAAGTGGGGAGAGCAGCAAGGACAGGGGACAGTGTTGTAGCGCAGCAGGAGAGAGAACGAACGAGGAAAGGAAAAGAAAAGGAGAAGAAAGGGGGGAAAGGCAAAGAAACAAAACGAAAGGGGACGCGACGCGAGCTGGCAACGGAGGGGGGGAAGAAAAGGCAGGGGGGGAGGGGAAGGGGGGACGGGGGGCGTACTGCGGGGGGGGTGAGGGGGGGCGAGGGCGGAGGATGGTGTTGGGGGACGAAGCCAAGGGTGGAAGAAGCACCGATCAACTGGAAGAGTTGGTACTCCTGGGCAGGACATGAGGGTACTTGAGATCGTTGGAAATGTAGGGAAGAAAGGGAGGTTTAATATAAGCGTGAGTGAGAAGGGCGGTGAGGGTGAAAGCTGGGGAGTTCCGGTGGAGGATGGTTGACTGAGGAAGCTCGGGGACAGGGCGGAGGGCTGCCGTAAGCGCACAGTGTGTAGGTCGGAGCCAGTAAAGCAGTTGGTAAGCGCAAGAAACGCGTGCACATGAGAGGCTTTAGTAGGGGGGTCTGCCCAGGTTTGACTGGGGTCGCGGCTCAGGAGGATCGTGTCTCCCCTGGCACAGGAACGAATAGGGCAGGTCCACCTCTTCAAGGTTTGGTGTTGTGAACCGAAGAGACAGAAAGAGGGAGAGACAATAACACCGCCACAACCCTCCGTGGAGGAGAGGCTTGGCTTCGAGACGGCGGGTAGGCGCCCAACTACAGTTGTGTGTGGGGTGTTATTATAATGTTGTTCTCACTTTTCGGTCGTTCGGCGGGTTGGGAGGCCTGGATGGAAAGAAGGGACAAGGGCGAGAGGTCATAGCAAAAGGGTAAAAAGATGAGAGAGGCGGAAGACAATGGCAAAGATGGGGCAAAGTGAGAGGAGCAACAGGGGGGGACAAAAAAAGGAAAGAGGAAAAGAAAGAATGCAAGAAAAAAAAGGAGGGAAGAAAAAAGAAAAGGGAGATTCTCAGCCCCCCCAAGCGACAGCCCAAAGAACGCCGGCCCCCAACACGAGCAACCAGAAGGGAGGCGCGCGCAAAGCGGAAACTCCAAAAGAAAGACAGACAGGACGAAGAAGTAACCTAGAGGGGACCAGACAGACCCAGGAACGAAAGAGAAGCAGACGGAGAACGGCCAAGCCCAGGCGCCCTGAAAGAAGAAGCGGTGAAAAGAGAGCATTATGGGCACAGTGCACGGAAAAAACGACAAGTGAGGAAAAGAGACAAAACCACTAAGAGCTTAGAAAGACCCCACAAGAGAGAAACTAACAAAGCCTCAGAAACCAAGGCCGAAAGCCCATAGAGAGGCAAGCAGAGCGACAAACCCTGGAGACCCGACAAAGGGGAACAGAACGGAGGAATGGCGCCAGCCCGCGAAGTCCGACACACAAACAGACCTTAAAACGAAGCTAAAACCGCCGGGCCAAAGCCCTCCGCCCGTGTGGGGTCAACATCGTGGAACCGAGAAAGCGAACCAGGGCGCGAGGCACTTTGAAAGTCCAAACACCTCTGTGGAAGCTTGCATCGTGTGCTCCGTAAGGGATGATAGTCACAGAGAGAGAGAGAGGCAGAGACCAGGCAGAGGGAGAAGCAGGCTCCATGCACCGGGAGCCCGACGTGGGACTCGATCCCGGGTCTCCAGGATCACGTCCTGGGGCCAAAGGCAGGCACCAAACCATTCTGCGCCACCAGGGATCCCTACATGTTAATTTTAAATGCACTTGCAATATGGTGGTCTATTATACTAGAAGTATTTTTATCTGATTTTGCTATTTATTATCCTTTCCTGCTTCAGGTTGAGGAGGCATTATACATGTTCATAATTGTTTTTTCTTTCCTTCTATATAAAATTATTACTTTGTTCCCATCGAAGAACTCTTTAAGAATAAGGCTAAAAGTTAATTCAACGATTTTTAAAATGTCTTCACACGGGAGCCGTTCATTTAAGTCAATTTTCAAATTAAATCTTATTTCTTAGAAAGAAAACAAAGTTTTATAAGGAAATTGAGAATATAGTACAGAGAATTCTCCTGCACTTGCACTCAATTTCTCCAATTATTGATATCTTATATTGTACAGTACAAATATTAGCTAATGAATCAATTAAAATTTTTCCAATAACCTAAGACCATACTTTATTCGATTTCCTTAGTTTTTGCTAAGTCTCCAGTCTCATATCACACTCCATTTGTCCTCATGTTTTCTTAAGCTCCTCTGATTGTGACAGTCTTCAGCCTTTCCTTGTTGTTCTTGAACTGGACGCTTTGAGAAGTAGAGTATTTTGTAAAATTTCCTCAGTTGGGACATGTCTGTGTTATCTCATGATTGAACTGTTTTTGTGGATTATATACAGAGATATCTGCTATTTTTATTATATCATATAAAGGTTAGATACTATCAACATGATTTATCAGTCTTGGTATCGATCTGATTATCTTGCTGAGGTAGTGTTGTGTCAGATTTCTCTGTAAGTAAAGTGATTCTTTAGTATATTATTACTACTATACTACTACTAATTATTATTATATTATCATATTATTTTAAGTTTTTCATATTATATTTTGTAGAAGGAGGTACTATGTGTATTCCAAACATAAGAGTGGAAGCATGGCTCATGACTTGACGGTGGAATGTCTGCACAAATGTTTGAAAATCTTCTACATGGGAGATTTCTTTTCCCTCTGGGTTGTTTGTTTCTTTTTCAAAGATGCTATTTATTTATTTGAGAGAGAGATGAGTGAAAAACTATGTGCTAGAGGGGCAAGAGGGGGAGGGAGAAGCAGGTTCCCTGCTGAACGGGAGCCTTCCTTGACCTGGATCATGATCCGACCCTATGGCAGAAGCTTAACAGACTGAGCCACCCAGGGTGCCTTCTTCTTTCTTTCTTTCTTTCTGTCTTTCTTTCTTTCTTTCTTTCTTTCTTCTTCTTTCTTTCTATCTATCTAATAATAAATTACTTTTTATTGGTGTCAATTGCCACAGACAGAATAACACCAGTGTTCATCCCGTCAAGTGCCCCCCTCAGTGCCCATCACACATTCACCCCCACCCCTGCCCTCCTCCCCTTCCATCACCCCTAGTTCGTTTCCCAGATTTTGGAGTCTTTATGTTCTGTCTCCCTTTCTGATATTTCCCCCACATTTCATCTCCCTTCCCTTATATTCCCTTTCACTATTGTCTATATCCCCCAAGTGAATGAGAACATACAATATTTGTTCTTCTCTGATTAACTTACTTCACTCAGCATAATACCTTCCAGTTCCATCCACGTTGAAGGATATGGTGGGTATTTGTCATTTCTAATGGCTGAGCAAGGCCCACCTTTTCACATCTTTTCGTCTTCTGAGTCTCCCATGATATGAATGCTATTGTTTTAATAAGTGGCTGAGTTTCCAAGTCTGCGTTTGTGGTCCATAAACTTCCTTGTTTTTAAGGCTTCCACTTGGGACTGCATCTCAGTTATAGCATTTTTAACGTTGGCCTGACTAGATTTTAGTTCTTTTATTCCTACAGTAAGGGATTCTCTAATTTTCTTCTGTGCTCTTTTTCCAGCGCAGATGCTATCTTTATAATCATTGTTTTAACTGTAGTTAGACATCATGTATTTGTATTGATGGACTTCCTGGCTGTGAGTAACTACCTCATGTTATTTATGGAGGCGAATTTCTCCATCTCTTTATTTTTCCAAGAAAAGAAAGAAGGAAGAAAAAGAAAAAACAATAAAAACTGCCCTCCCAAAAAAAACCACCAAATTATTTTGGCCTGATTGTTAAAAGATTCTAAATCCCAAAATAAGAAACAAAATGAAAGTACCATGAAACTAAAAATAAGAAATGTATAAGGTACATACATAAAAATAAAATAAGGCAATTTATAAAATAGAATCAAAGAAAATTAATGACAATAAAGCACAAAGTACAAAGGAAACTAGACCATACTTTCCAGGCAGAGCTGAATCTCTACAGCCTCTGTGGTCCGACACCTTGGTGGCAGCGAGTGGTCTGTGCTGGTTTGGAGATTGGCCATGGCGCTGATTGTCAGGTGCACATCTGCCTGGGAGATGCACCTGCGGGGTCAGAGGCGGGGTGGGCGTCAGCACTTCTGGCCTCCAGTGGGCAGTGTTGTGCTGCTCCTGAGACTCTACACTGATGGGCGCTATGCGGGTGGGGTCTCTGGGTCTTCTGACTCTGGGGCTGAGCATTCCACCCACAGTCCTGCATGTCCTCCAACAGAAGATTCCCCAAGCCCCCAGGTCTCCGCTGCTTCTCTCAGAACCCTGCTTTCTCTCTGCCCGCGTCCGAGCTTCTTTTGGTTTTGTTTTTTTATCTCAGACTGTTGTGCCCAAGATTGCGAATCTGAGAAACCACCGAGAAGCCAATTCCGATGCAAACACATGAGGGACTAGTTACAAGCTCAATCTTTGGCCAAGTATACCTGAACACAGCGGAGCAGGGAATTGGACCCCGAGGTGGGTTTTCCTTAGTTTTAAGGGCTGGTCTCGGGGACCTCCAGAAGGGCTGGAGCAATTCCTCAAGTTCTGTTTACATTTTGATATGGGCCTTCAAGGGCAGTGGATCTTTTCTAATAGGGGCTTCCTGCCCTTGGCCTGAGCTCAGTTTTTATTCTATTGTGGGGCTTGCTGTGTCCAGACAATGAGCAATCAGGAAGGAAATGACGGACGTGAAATCCCTTCTCAGGAGCATCACAGAGAATAAATAATGAGACTGTACCAAAGGAGCACAAGACTTGTGCACTGAGCCACACTAGGCTCTGGGAGGCCGTCCTGGGCTCATTGGTTTGGAGCCTCATCTTGTGAAAATATCCACAGTTCCTGAAGCCACCCTCAATTTCAATGTCTTCCTGTCAAGTCATGGTGGCAGATCCTATACATAGGAAAAAAAAACCCAAAACATCCAATAGCCCCCACAAATGACCCCGGAGGAGTAAATCAGTATTGGAGAAGCAGGACAGAACGGGACGCAGCACTTTCCTATTTCAAACGATGTCACAGGGATCCCTGGGTGGCACAGCGGTTTGGCGCCTGCCTTGGCCCAGGGCGCGAACATGGAGACCCGGGATCGAATCCACGTCGGGCTCCCAGTGCATGGAGCTTGCTTCTCCCTCTGCCTGTGTCTCTGTCTCTCTCTCTGACTATAAGTTAACTAAAAAATTAAAAAAATATTTTAAAAGAATATAAAACAAACGATGTCACAGAGACAAGGATAAAGCAGTGTTGTCTTCGGGACTCCGCCTGGCTCCGTTGGTTAAGCATCTTACTCTTGACCTCACCTCCAGTCCTGATCTCGGGGTCATGAGTTCTAGCCCAGGGCTGGTCCATGGACGAGGCCTGATGCCTACGTAAACAAACCAGACCCACGAGGGTGGTCCCAGCATAAGCTGAAGGAGCAGAACAGAAAGTCCAGTAGGAAACGTGCTCTGATACAAATGATTTTTAACTTAATTTAATTTAAAGCCCATTAATTAACATATAGTGTATTATACTTTCAGAGGATGAATTCAGGGATTCACCAGTTGGAGCTAACAGCAGTCCTCGTGACATCATGTGCCCTCCTTCATGCTGGTCCCCTGTTTATCCCCTCCCTCGTCCCCTCCCTTGCAGCGACAATCAGTTTGTTTCCTATATATAAGAGTCTGTATTCCCTGCATCTGTTTTCATCTTATTTGTTTTTCCTTCCCTTCACAGTTGTTCATCTGCTTTGCTTCTTTAATTCCACCTATGAATGACACCACACGGTCATTCTCTTTTCTGACTGACCTATTTCACTTAAGATGATCCCTCTACTTCTATCCACGTCATTGCAAATGGCAAAATTTCCTTCTCTTTGATAGCTGAGTGCCATTCCTCTCTCTATGACCATCATCTATTTCCTATCCTCTTTATCCATCATCAGTCAGAGGGCACCGAGGCTCCTCCCACAATGTGACTACTGTGGACATGTCTGCTGTGGACATTGGGGTGCTGGTGTCCCGAGTCTCACTGCATCTGATCTTCGGAGTGAGGTCCAGGCCATACACCTGCTGGTCGCAGGGCGGCTCTATTTGTAACTTCCTGAGGGGCCTCCACACTGTTTCCAGGGCGGCTGCACCAGCGTGCTGTCCCCGCCCACAGTGGAAGAGGGTTGAGTGAGTTTTACAGGACGTGGTAAAAGTCTGGTCCACATTTCATTTCGTGTCCTTTGGGCTCCAATTCCTTCTCCTTAAGTATTTTTGAGGAACCCGGGTGTTGGGCTCCTTTTCAGTGAGATGTTTCCGAAGCTAACAGGCCCCAGCTGGAGCCTGGAAGGAGGCAGAGGTGGGCCCAGGGATGGGCAGGTGCCTCCTGCACAGCCTCCTGTAGCATCTGAGCATCCCGCAGGGGTCGCCCGAGCCCAGGCACTGCACAGGGGGCACTCATGCGCAGTAGGCCTCCTCTGCCTCCGGTAACAGGAGCGAGCCTGTGCTGGGGAGGCCTGAGGAAGACGGGGGGACATATCCACGCTGATGAGCACAGCCTCTTCAGAGCCTGTGGGGAGTCTTCAGGGGGATATTGCTCAGCGTTCACGCTGACAGGAGTCCCAGTCTCCTCACGACACACGGTGAAGCTTCAGGAAGATGTGGGTCCACATCCACCCTGACAGGAGACCCTGGACCGCTTCAGGACCTCCCAGGAGGCTTCAGGAAATAGTTGGCCCACACCCACCCTGAGAGGAGTCCCTGGGCTGCCTCAGGACCCATGGGGAGGCTTCAGTAAGATGTGGGCCCGCATCCACTGCTGATAGGAGCCCCTGGGCCACGTCAGGACATGCGGGGAGGCTTCTGAAACATGTGGCGCTGCGACCACTCTGGCAGGAGCTAATGGGCCCCTCAGGACATAAGTTGAGTCTTCTGGAAGCTGGGGGCCGCATCCACAGTGACAGGAGCCCCGGCCACCTTAGAACCTGCGGTGACGCTTCAGGAGGACGTGGGGCCATGTCCACACAACCAGATGCTGATGTCCTCAGGACCCCCGGTGTAGACATTGGGAAATATCGGGATGCGTCCATGCAGACAGAAGACCCCAGCCTTGTCAGAGCCTGTGGTGAGGCCTAAGAAAAATGTGGAAGCTGAATCCACACTGACAGGAGTCTCTGGCCTCCTAAGGACCCACTGTGAATGATTGGGATGATTTGGGGACCACGTCCATTCTTACAGAGGCCCCCAGCCTCCTCAGGTCTTATGGTGAGGCTGAGGAAATTCTGGGGTCACGTCAAGTCTGAGAGGACCCCCGTCCTCCTCAGGACCTGCACTTTGGCTTCAGGACACATGGGGCTGCGTCTAGGCTGACAGGAACCCACAACCTCCTCAGGACTTGCGGTGAGTTTTCAGGGGACATGGGGCCATGTCCAGGCTGACAGGAGCCCCCGGCCTCCTGAGAAACTGCTGTGAGGCTTCCAGAGGATGTGAGGAATACTCCACTATGACAGGAGACCTGGCGTACTCAGGACCCGCTGACTATGACTCTGGAACACGTAGAGCCACATCCACGCTCACAGGAGCCCGGCATCCTCAGGACCCCCTGGAGGACACTGGAGACGCCATTTTGGGCCTCTTCCATGTCAGAAGGGACTCCTCAAAACCATAGGGTAAGTGAATGGGTAGAATGAATGGTACGGTCAGGGGAGGGGAGGCAGTTTGTGGTTAGGCCTAGGGGTTAGTCATGTTAGGGGTCAGTCATTATGCTTATGGTTATGGATTAGAGGTTAGGGTGAGGGATAAGGGTAAGGGTAAGTGGTTAGGAGTTACGATGGGGGTTTGGGTTAGGGACAGGAGTTAGAGTTAGGGTTAGGGTTTAGACTTTAGGGATTAGGGCAGGAGATTAGGAGTTGGGGTTTGGGTTATGGTTAGAGTTAGGGTTGGGCTAGATTTGCAGTTAGGGTTACAAGTTAGGGTGTGAGTTAGTGTTAGTGTTTAGGGTTAGGGGTTAGAGATAAAGTTAGGGCTAGGTTTAGGCTTAGGGTGAGGGTTAGGTTTAGGATAGGGGTTAGGGCTAGGGTTAGGTTTAGTGTTTGTTTAGGGGTTAGGGTTAAGGGCAGGTCAGGGTCAGGGTACGGTTTTGGAAAAGGGTAAGAGGGTTAGGCAGTGGGTTAGGGATTAGTTTTAGGGTACAGTTTAGTGTACAGTTTGGGGTATGAGATAGTATTAGTATTAGAGGGTTAGGGTTAGTGTACAGGTTAAGGTTAGGATTAGGATTTGAGTACATTAAGATAAGGTTAGGGTTAGAGGTTATGGTTAGGGTTAGATTTAAGGTAATGGGTCAGAGTTAAGGGTTTAGAATAGGTTTAAGAGTTAGAGTGAGGGCTGGCAGGAAGGTTCAGTCAATGTGTTTCAGTCTTGGGGTTTGTGTTTGGTTTTTGATTAGTGATCGTTCTTGTTTAAGGATGACCTTAACATTAGGCTTAAGTGTATGGTTAGGGTTATGTCTGTGTATGGTTAGAGTTTGTGTCTTGGCATGTGCCTCACTGGGAATCCTAGCATCTTGGGTAGTTTAGTTTTATGCCCTCTATTTAGGTTTCAGGTTCAAAGATAGCCTGACTCCACCAAGTCAGTGGCCTCCCCAGAGAATTAAAATCCAAGCTTCTGCTGGGGTGAGAATAGGCATGGCAGGCTTCTCCTGAGCTGAGCTAAGGAGGGGATTTGTGGCTCTAAAGACTGTTTGGATTTTCAGTTGCCTTTCTGATTTTATCTCTTGTGCGCACATGTTTCCTCTATACTACCAATTATTATTTTAAAGTTTTACTTGAATTCCTCTTTGTAAACACAGTATGATATAGTTTCAGGTTTACCACATAGTGATTCAACCCTTGAATACAACGCCTGGTACTGGTCAGAGGTGACCTCCACTATCCCCATCCCGATTCCCCATCCCCCCCACCTTCCTCTGGTATTGATTACTTTATTCTCTGTGACTAAGAGTCTGTTTTTTTTTGTTTGTTTGTTTGCTTCTCTCATCCCCCCCTCTGCCCCTTTGCCAGTTTGTTTGGTTTCTTAAAATTCACATGTGAATGCAATTGTATGGTATTTGGTATCTGTCTTTCTCTGAGTTCATTTAGCATAAGTGTCTTCCACTTCTCGCACGTCATTGTAAATGGCTTCATTTCATCCTTCCTGATGACCGAGTAATGTCGCAGTGTGTATATTTACCACATCGTCTCTGCCCATTCATCTGTCGATGGACATCTGGGGTGTATACACAGTTTTGCTGTTGTTGATAATGCTTCTACCAACACTTGGCTGCGTGTTCCTCTTCAAATCTACGAAACTACTTTTGTATCCTCGGGGTAAATACCTAGCTGTGCAATTTTGGAATCGTAGGGTAGCTCTATTTTTAACTTCTTTTAAAAAAAATTTTTTTTTATGATACAGGGAGAGGCAGAGACACAGATAGAAGGAGAAGCAGGCTACATGCCCCGGGAGCCCGACGTGGGATTCGATCCCGGGTCTCCAGGATCAGGCCCTGGGCGAAAGGCAGGCGCCAAACCACTGCGCACCCAGGTATCCCCATTTTTATTTTTTTTTTATTTTTTTTTAAATTTTTTATTTATTTATGATAGTCACAGAGAGAGAGAGAGAGAGAGAAAGAGAGAGGCAGAGACACAGGCAGAGGGAGAAGCAGGCTCCATGCACCGGGAGCCCAACGTGGGACTCGATCACGGGACTCCAGGATCGCGCCCTGGGCCAAAGGCAGGCGCCAAACCGCTGCGCCACCCAGGGATCCCCGGTATCCCCATTTTTAACTTCTCGAGGACCCTCCAGACTGTTTTCCACAGTGGCTGCACCTTTATTTATGTATTCATGAGAGACACAGAGAGTCAGAGTTATCGGCAGAGGGAAAATGAGGCACCATGTGGGGAGCCTGATGTGGGACGTGATTCTCCGAGGATCATGACATGAGCCAAAGCAGATGCTAAAACACTGAGGCAACCAGGTGCCTTGCTGATTCAATTTCTTTGCTAGTTATGGGTGTGTTCATATTTTCTATTTTTTCTATTTCAGTTTTGCTCGTTTGCACATTTCTAAGGATTTGTCTATTTCTTCCAGGACTCCCAGTTTGTTAGCATATCATCTTTCATAGTATTCCCTTATAATTGTCTAATTTTTCTGGTGTTGATTGTCATCTCTCTTCTCTCATTTGTGATTTTATTTATTTAGGTCTTTTCTCTTTTCTCGTTGATAAGGCTGGCTAAGGCTTGATCCATTTTTTTAATTATTTTGAAGAACCAGCTCTTAGTTTCATTATTCCATTCTACTGTTTTGTTTTTTTCTGCATTGTTTATTTCTTCTCTCGTCTTTATTTTTTCCCTTCTTCTGTAGGCTTTAGGCTTTGTTTGCTATTCCTTTTCCAGCCTATTGGGCATAGGGTTAGGTTGTGTATTGGAGACTTCTTGTTTCTTGAGATAGGCCTGGATTGCTATGTACTTCCCTCTTAGGATTGCCTTTGCAACATCCCAGAGGTTTGGAGAAACGTTTTCATTTTCATTTGTTTTAAATTTGATCTTTAATTTCCTGGTTGCTCCATTCATTCTCTAGTAGGATATTCATAATCTCCACGTATTTTTGGTCTGTCCAATTTTTTTCTTACTGTCGACTTCGAGTTTCATAGAGTCATTGTCTGAAAATGTACAGGGTGTGATATCAACCTTCTTGTACCTGTTGTACCTGTTGAGGGCTGATTTGTGGGCCATGATATGATCTGTTCTGGAGAATGTCCCATGTGCACTTGAAAGAAATGTGTATTCTGCTTTAGGAAGAAATGTTCAGACTATATCTGTTGAGTCCCTGTGGTCCAGTGTGTCAAGACTATTGTTCCCCTGTTGATTTTCTGCATAGACGATCGGTCCATTGCCATAAGTGGGTAGGTTTTAAAATCCCCTGTCATTGTATTATTATCAGTGAGTTCCTGTATGTTTGTTGTTAATTGGTTTCTAGATTTACGTACTCCCATGTTGGCAGCATCAGTATTTAGTTGTTTGAACTTTTTTTTTAAATAAATTTATTTTTTATTGTTCTTCAATTTACCAAACAACAGAATAACACCCAGTGCTCATCCCGGCAAGGGACCCCCTCAGTGCCCTTCACCCATTCACCCGCACCCCCCGCCCTCCTCCCCTTCCAGCATCCCTTGTTCCTTTTTCAGAGTTAGGAGTCTTTATGTTCTGTCTCCCTTTCTGATATTTCCCACACGTTTCTTCTCCATTCCCTTATATTCCCATTCACTGTTATTTATATTAACTAATTGAATGAGAACATACGTTTGTCCTTCTCCGATTGACTTACTTCACTTAGCATAATAGCCTCCAGTTCCATCCACGTAGAAGCAAATGGTGGGTATTTGTTGTTTCTAATGGCTGAGTAATATTCCATTGTATACAAAAACCACATCTTCTTTATCCATTCATCTTTCAATGGACACCATGGCTCCGTCCACAGTTTCGGTATTATGGACATTCTTGCTAAAAACATTGGGGTGCAGGTGTCCCGGCATTTCATTGCATCTGAATATTTTGGGTAAATCCCCAAGAGTGCAATTGCTGGGTCATAGGGCAGGTCTATTTTTAACTCTTTGAGGAACCTCCACACAGTTTTCCAGAGTGGCTGCACCAGATCACATTCCTACCAACAGTGTAAGAGGGTTCCCTTTTCTCCGCATCCTCTCCAACATTTGTGGTTTCCTGCCTTGTTCATTTTCCCCATGCTCACTGGTGTGAGGTGGTATCTCATTGTAGTTTTGATTTGTATTTCCCTGAGGCAAGTGATGCACAGCATTTTCTCATGTGCATGTTGGCCATGTCTATGTCTTCGTCTGTGAGATTTCTGTTCATGTCTTTTGCCCATTTCATGATTGGATTGTTTGTTTCTTTAGTGTTGATTTTAAGAATTTTTTATAGATCTAGGAAACTAGCCCTTTATCTGATACATCATTTGCAAATATCTTCTGCCATTCTGTAGGTTGTCTTTTAGTTTTGTTGACTGTATTTATGCTGTGCAAAAGCTTCTTATCTTGATGAAGTAACAATAGTTGATTTTTGCTTTTGTTTCTTTTGCCTTTGTGGATGAATCTTGCAAGAATTTACTGAGGCTGAGTTCAAAAAGGGTGTTGCCTGTGTTCTCCTCTAGGATTTTGATGGACTCTTGTCTCACATTTAGATCTTTCATCCATTTTGAGTTTATCTTTGTGTATGGTGAAAGAGAGTGGTCTAGTTTCATTCTTCTGAAGGTGGATGTCCAATTTTCCAAGCACCATCTATTGAAGAGATTGTCTTTCTTCCAATGCATAGTCTTTCCTCTTTTATCGAATATTAGTTGACCATAAAGTTCAAGGTCCACTTCTGGGTTCTCTATTCTGTTCCATTGATCTATGTGTCTGTTTTTGTGCCAGTACCACACTGTCTTGATGACCACAGCTTTTGTAGTACAACCTGAAATCTGGCATTGTGATGCCCCCAGATATGGTTTTCTTTTTTAAAATTCCCCTGGCTATTCGGGGTCTTTCTAATTCCACACAAATCTTGAAATAATTTGTTCTAACTCTCCGAAGAAAGTCCATAGTATTTTGATAGGGATTGCATTAAGCGTGTACATTGCCCTGCGTAACATGACATTTCACAATATTAATTCTGCCAATCCATGAGCATGGTATATATTTCCAACTCTTTGTGTCTTCCTCAATTTCTTTCCGAAGCGTTCTATAGTGTTTATGGTTTCGATCTTTACCTCCTTGGTTAGGTTTATTCCTAGGTATCTTATGCTTTTGGGTGCAATTGTAAATGAGATTGACTCCTTAATTTCTCTTTCTTCAGACTCATTGTTAGTGTATAGAAATGCCATTGATTTCTGGGCATTGATTTTGTATCCTGCAATGCTACCAAATTGCTGTATGAGTTCTAGCAATCTTGGCATGGAGGCTTTTGTGTTTTCTAGGTAGAGTATCATGTCATCGGTGAAGAGGGAGAGTTTGACTACTTTTTGGCCAATTTGAATGCCTTTAATGTCTTTTTTTGTCTGATTGCTGAGACTAGGACTTCCAGTACTATTTTGAATAGGAGTGGTGAGAGTGGACATCCTTGTCTTGTTCCTTATCTTAGGGGAAAGGCTCCCAATGCTTCCCCATTGAGAATGATATTTGTTGTGGGCTTTTCGTAGATGGCTTTTAAGATGTCGAGGAATGTTCCCGATATCCCTATGCTCTGAAGGGTTTCCATCAGCAATGAATGCTCTATTTTGTCAAATGCTTTCTCTGCATCTAATTGGAGGATCATATGGTTCTTGGTTTTTCTCTTGCTGATATGATGAATCACATTGTTTGTTTGACGAGTGTTGAATCAGCCTTGTGTCCCTGGGATAAATCCTACTCTTTCATGGTGAATATTTTCTTTTTTTTTAATTATTTTATTTTATTTATTTATGATAGGCACACAGTGAGAGAGAGAGGCAGAGACATAGGCAGAGGGAGAAGCAGGCTCCATGCACTGGGAGCCCGACGTGGGATTCGATCCCGGGTCTCCAGGATCACGCCCTGGGCCAAAGGCAGGCGCTAAACCACTGCGCCACCCAGGGATCCCAGGTGAATATTTTCTTAATGTACTGTTGGCTCCTATTGGCTAGTATCTTGTTGAGAATTTTTGCATCCATGTTCATCAGGGATATTGGTCTGTATTCTCCTTTTTGGTGGGGTCTTTGTCTGGTTTTGGAATTAAGGTGATGCTGGCCTCATGGAACGAATTTGGAAGTACTCCATCTCTTTCTATCTTTCCAAACAGCTTCAGTAGGAGAGGTATGGTTTCTTCTTTAAACGTTTGATAGAATTCCCCTGGGAAGCCATCTGGCCCTGGTCTTTTGTGTCTTGGGAGGTTTTGTATGACTGCTTGAATTTCCTCTCTTCTTATTGGCCTGTTCAGGTTTTCTGTTTCTTCCTGTTCCAGTTTTGGTAGTTTGTGGCTCCAGGAATGCGTCCATTCCTTCTAGATTGCCTAATTTATTGACATATGGCTGTTCATAATATGTTTTTAAAATCGTTTGTATTTCCTTGGTGTTGGTAGTGATCTCTCCTTTCTCATTCATGATTTTATTAATTTGAATCTTCTCTCTCTTCTTTTTAATAAGACTGGCTAATGGTTTATGTATCTTATTCTTTTCAAAGAAGGAACTCCTTGTTTTGTCGATCTGTTCTACAGTTCCTCTGGTCTCGATTTCGTTGAGTTCTGCTCGAATCTTAAATAACTCTCTTCCTCTGCTGGGTGTAGGATTTATCTGCTGTTTTTTTCCCTAGCTAGTTTATGTGTAAGGTTACCTTTGTATTCGAGTTCTTTACAGTTTTTGAATGGAGGCTTCTATTGTGATGTATTTCCCCCGTATGTCTGCTTGTGCTGCATCCCAAAGATTTTGAACAGTTGTATCTTCATTCTCATTAGTTTCCATGAATCTTTTTTTTAATAAATTAATGTTTTATTTGTGTTCAATTTACCAACATACAAAAGAACACCCAGTGCTCATCCCATCAAGTGCTCCCCTCAGTGTCCATCACCATTCTCCCCACCACCCACCCTCCTACCCTTCTACCACCCCTAGTTCGTTTCCCAGAGTTAGATGTCTTTATGTTCTGTCTCCAATTCTGATATTTCCCACACAATTCTTCTCCATTCCCTTATATTCCCTTTCACTATTATTTATATTCCCCAAATGAATGAGAACATACACTATTTGTCCTTCTCTTATTGACATACTTCACTCAGTGTAATACCCTCCAGTTTCATCCACGTTGAATCAAATGGTGGGTATTTGTCGTTTTTAATGGCTGAGTAATATTCCATTGTATACATAAACCACATCATCTTTATCCATTCATCTTTCGATGGACACCAAGCCTCCTTCCACCTTTTGGCTATTGTGGACATTGCTGCTATAAACATCAGGGTGCATGTGTCCCGGCGTTTCATTGCATCTCAATCTTTGAGGTAAATCCCCAACTGTGCCATTGCTGGGTCATAGGACAGGTCTATTTTTAACTCTTTGAGGAACCTCCACTCAGTTTTCCAGAGTGGCTGCACCAGATCACATTCCCACCAAAGGTGTAAGAGTGTTCCCTTTTCGCCGCATCCTCTCCAACATTTGTGGTTTCCTGCCTTGTTAATTTTCCCCATGCTCACCTGTGTGAGGTGGTATCTCATTGTGGTTTTGGTTTGTATTTCGCTGATGGCAAGTGATACAGAGCATTTTTTATTGTGCATGTTGGCCATGTCAATGTCTTCCTCTGTGAGATTTCTCTTCATGCCTTTTGCCCATTTCATGATTGAATTGTTTGTTTCTTTGGTGTTGAGTTTAATAAGTTCTTTATAGATCTTGGAAACTAGCCCTTTATCTCATACGTCATTTGCAAATAACTTCTCCCATTCTGTAAGTTGTCTTTTAGTTTTGTTGACTGTATCCTTTGCTGTGCAAAAGCTTCTTATCTTGATGAAGTCACAGTAGCTCATTTTTGCTTTTGTTTCTTTTGCATTCGTGGATGTATCTTGCAAGAAGTTACTGCGGCCAAGTTCAAAAAGGTGTTGCCTGTGTTCTCCTCTAGGATTTTGATGGACTCTTGTCTCACATTTAGATCTTTTATCCATTTTGAGTTTATCTTTGTGTATGGTGAAATAGAGTGGTCTAGTTTCATCCTTCTGCATGTGGATATCCATTTTCCCAGCACCATTTATTGAAGAGACTGTCTTTCTTCCAATGGATAGTCTTTCCTCCTTTATCAAATATGAATTGACCATAAAATTCGGGGTCCACTTCTGGATTCTCTATTCTGTTCTATTGATCTATGTGTCTAATTTTGTGCCAGTACCACACTGTCTTGGTGAACACAGCTTTGTTGTACAACCTGAAATCTGGCATTGTGATGCCCCCAGATATGGTTTTCTTTTTTAAAATCCCCCTGGCTATTCGGGGTCTTTTCTGTTTCCACACAAATCTTAAAATAAATTGTTCTAACTCTGTGAAGAAATTTCATGGTACTTTGATAGGGATTGCATTAAACGTGAACATGGCCTGGGTAACATTGACATTTTCACAATATTAATTCTGCCATTCCATGAGCATGGAATATTTTTCCATCTCTTGGTGTCTTCCTCAATTTCTTTCAGAAGTTTTCTATAGTTTTTAGGGTATAGATCATTTACCTCCTTGGTTAGGTTTATTCCTAGGTATCTTATGCTTTTGGGTGCAATTGTAAATGAGATTGACTCCTTAGTTTCTCTTTCTTCAGTCTCATTGTTATTGTATAGAAATGCCATTGATTTCTGGGCATTGATTTTGTATTCTGCAACGCTACCAAATTGCTGTATGATTTCTAGCAATCCTGGGGGGAGGGTTTTGTGTTTTCTAGGTAGAGTATCATGGTATCGGTGAAGAGGGAGAGTTTGACTACTTTTTGGCCAATTTGAATGCCTTTAATGTCTTTTTGTTGTCTGATTGCTGAGGCTAGGACTTCCAGTACTACGTTGAATAGGAGTGGTGAGAGTGGACATCCCTGCCTTCTTCCTGATCTTAGGGGAAAGGCTCCAAGTCCTGCCCATTGAGAATGACATTTGCTGTGGACTTTTCCTAGATGGCTTTTAAGATGTCGAGGAATGTTCCCTCTATCCCTACGCTCTGAAGTGTTTTGATCAGGAATGGATGCTCTATCTTGTCAAATGCTTTCTCTGCATCTAATGAGAGGATCATATGGTTCTTGGTTTTTCTCTTGCTGATACGATGAATCACATTGATTGTTTTACGAGTGTTGAACCAACCTTATGTCCCAGGGATAAGTCCTACTTGGTCATGGTGAATAATTTTCTTAATGTATTGTTGGATCCTATTGGCTAGTATCCTGTTGAGAATTTTTGCATCCATTTTCATCAAGGCTATTGGTCTGTATTCTCCTTTTTGGTGGGGTCTTTGTCTGGTTTTGGAGTTAAGGTGATTCTGGCTTCATAGAACTAATTTGGAAGGACTCCATCTCTTTCTATTTTCCAAACAGCTTTAGTAGGAGAGGTATGGTTTCTTCTTTAAACATTTGATAGAATTCCCCTGGGAAGCCATCTGGTCCTGGACTTTTGTGTCTTGGGAGGTTTGGATGACTGCTTCAATTTCCTCTCTGGTTATTGGTCTGTTTAGGTTTTCTATGTCTTCCTGTTCCAGTTTGGTAGTTTGTGGCTTTCCAGGAATGCGTCAATTTCTTCTACATTGTGTAATTTATTTCCGTATAGCTGTTCATAATATGTTTTTAAAATCGTTTGTATTTCCCTGGTGTTGGTGTTGAACTCTCCTTTCTCATTCATGATTTTATTAATTTGAGTCTTCTCTCTCTTCTTTTTAATAAGACTGGCTAATGTTTTATATATGGTATTAATTCTTTCATAGAACCAACTCCTTGTTTTGTTGATCTGTTCCACATTTCTTCTGGTCTCGATTTCCTTTGAGACCTGCTCGAATTTTATTTAACTCTCTTATTCTTTTGGGTGTAGGATCTATCTGCTGTTTTTTTCTCTAGCTGCTTTATGAGTAAGGTTAGCTTTTGTATTTCCATTCTTTCCAGTTTTTGAATGGATGCTTGTATTGTGATGTATTTCCCCCTTAGGACTGCTTGTGCTGCATCCCAAAGATTTTGAACGGTTGTATGTTCATTCTCATTAGTTTCCATGAAACTTTTTAATTGTTGCTCAATTTCCTGGTTGACCCTTTCATCTTTTAGTAGGATGGTCCTTAACCTCCACGTGTTTGAAGTCCTTCCAAACTTCTTGTTGTGATTTAGTTCTAATTTCAAGGCATATGGTCTGAGAATATGCAGGGGACGATCTGAATTTTTGGTATCGGTTCAGATGTGATTTGTGACCCAGCATGTGGTCAATTCTGGAGAAAGTTCCATGTGCACTTGAGAAGAACGTTTATTCAGTTCAGTTTGGATGTAAAGTTCTATAGATTTCTGTGAAATCTATCTGCTCCAGTGTATCATTTAAAGCTCTCGTTTCTTTGGAGATGTTGTGCTTAGAAGACCTACCGAGGGTAGAAAGAGCTAGATTGAAGTCACCAAGTATAAGATAATAATTATCTAAGTATTTCTTCACTTTCATTATTAATTGGTTTAAATATTTGGCAGCTCCCACATTCGGGGCATTTATATTGAGGATTGTTAAGTCGTCTTGTTGGATAGATCCTTTAAGTATGATTTAGTGTCCGTCTTCATCTCTCACTACAATCTTCGGGGTAAATTTTAGTTTACCTGATATAAGGATGGCTACCCCTGCTTTCTTTTAGGACCATTTGAATGGTAAATGTTTCGCCAACCCATTATTCTCAGATTGTACGTGTCCTTCTGTCTGAGTCTCTTCTATACAGCAAATAGATGGATCCTGCATTTTATCCAGTTTGAAACCCTGCACCTTTGATGGGGTCATTAAGCCCTTTCACAATCAGAGTTACTATCGACAGATATGAGTTTGGTGTCATCATGATATCTATTCAGTCCTTGTTTTTGTGGATTGATCCACTGAACTTCTTCTTAAAGGGGAATTTTAAGAATCCCCCTTAAAATTTCTTGCAGAGCTGGTTTGGAGGTCACATATTCTTTCAGTTCCTGCCTGTCTTGAAAGCTCTTTATCTCTCCTTCCATTTTGAAGGAGAGCCTTGCTGGATAAAGTATTCTTGTTTGCATATTCTTCTCATGGAGGACCCTGAATATATCCTGCCAGCCCTTTCTGGGCTGCCAGGTCGCTGTGGAGACGTCTGCTGTTACCCTAATGCTCCTCCCCATAAAGGTCAGGATTTTCTTGTCTCTTGCTGCTTTAAGGATCTTCTCTTTATCTTTGGAATATGCAAGCTTCACTATTAAATGTCGAGGTGTTGGACAGGTTTTATTGATTTCGGGAGAGATCTCCTATTTCCTGGATCTGAATGCCTGTTTCCCTTCCCAGATTAGGAAAATTTTCAGCTATGATTTGTACCAATACATATTCGGCCCTCTGTCCATTTCAGCACCCTTGGGAACCCCAATTTCACATAGGTTTTTCTTTCTCAGGCTGTCGTTTTTTTCCCTTAATCTGTCTTCCTGGTCTTTTAGTTGTTTGTCTCTGTTTTCCTCAGTTTCCCTCTTTGCCATCAACTTGTCTTCTATGTCACTCACTCGTTCTTCCACCTCATTAACCCTGGTCATTAGGACTTCTAGTTTGGATTGCATCTCATTCAATTGATTTTAATTTCGGCCTGATTGGATCTAAATTCTGCAGTCATGAAGTCTCTTGAGTCCTTTATGTTTTTTTCTAGAGCCACCAGTAGCTGTATAATAGTGCTTCTGAATTGTTGTTCTGACATTGAATTTTAATCCAGATTTGTAACTCTGTAGGAGAGCGGACTGTTTTTTTCTTTTTAAGTGATGTTTTCCTTTTAGTCACTTTGCTCAGTGCAGAGGGGCCAAAAAGAAGTTGTATTGGGAAAAGGAGAAAAAGAGAGGAGAGAAAGAAGGAAAGAGAAGTGGAAAAGAAAAGGAAAAAAGAGGAAAAAAAGCAAAAAAAGAGAATAAAATGAGAAAGAAAAAGAAAGAAAGGGGGGGAAATGGTGGGGAAAGCAATCAGAAATAAAAAAAAAAACACGGGGGAGTATCTTCTGATTCTGTATACTTTAAGTCCCTTGACTTTCCCTGGAACTTGTTTGTTTAGTTGGTATTGTGTGGGAGGGTCATATTGTGCTGATTTTCAGGTGTTAGCCCTTGGGGGAGCTCCTCTCTCCCTGCCTGGTGAAGCGCTCAGTGGGGCTTGTTTACCCCGCGACACCCAAGAGGAACAACCCCAGTGGCAGCGGCCATATCTGAAAACTTGTATTCAGCCCCCGCCATAACTCCAGAGCAGTCCATCTGCAGGGCCTGGAGCTTCCGGTGTGGGGCTGCTGATCTGCTCAGCTCTGGGCAGGTGCGTCCTTGCTGTCCTGGGCCCTCCAGGCCTCTGCCTGTCCCGTGGGAGGCCGAATTCCCGGGCCCCATGCTCTGGGGCCTTTGCTGTTGGATTCTCGCTCCCGGCTGTGCAGCCGCCTCTCCACAAAGCCGCCGCCCCAGCCCTTATGAGCTGCTCCTGGAGCCATGAGCCCCCTCCACACGGAGCCTCTTCCTCTGCCCTAGGCACCGCCGCCTAGCTGCTCCCAGGGACCCGCAGCCCTCTCCACAGAGAGCCACCACCCGAGCCCCTCAGAGCTGCTCCTGGGTCATGCATGTGCCCTGCAGCCCTTCAGGAGCTCGATGCACTCTCTTGGGAGTGCAGGTGTCTGTTAGTGTCCCATGGAGCCCGAGGGTATCCCCGCCCTCCTGGGGTCCTGCTCTGAATCCCTGCAGGCCCATTCCACCCTGGAAGATTGGTGCAGTTCCTGATTCTCTGGGACAGAGCTCTCCTGACCCGGGGGCACTCGGCCTGGCATTAGCTCGGCTCCTCGTGGGGCCCATCCCCCTTGGATGCCTTTTGTTTCTTTATTTCTTTTTCCCATCTTCCTACCTTGATAGTTGCACAAACTTTTTTCACTGTAGCATTAGATCTGGTCTCTGTTTAAATCTCAGGCCGAATTCGTAGATTTTCAGGATGACGTGAAGGTTATCTAGGTAATTTGGTAGGGATAGGTGACTTGGGGACCCTACTCTTCCGCCATCTTTCCCCTCTTCCTGTATGTTGCCTTTTAGCGTTGGTTGTTTCCTTCACTTTGCAGAAGCTTTTCAATTTGATGAAGTCCCAATAGGATGTTTGCTTTTGTTTCCCTCACCTCAGAGGCATATCTAGAAAGAACATCCAATGGCCAATGTCAAAGACGTTGCTGCCTATCTTTTCTTCTTTGTATAGTTTCAGGTCTCACATTTAGGTCTTTCATCCGTTTTGAATTTATTTTTTATATATATGGTGTAAGAAAGTGGTCCAGTTTCGTTCTTCTGCATGTGGCTGCCTGGTTTTCCCAACACCATTTGTTCTTATCCTGGGGTCAGGGTTAGGGTTTGTTGAAGAGACTGTCTTTATGCCATTGGATATTCCTTCCTGCCTTGTTGTCCATTTTTGGAAAATAGATACATGTTTGTATCTTGTTTTAGCTTTCCATTCTGTTCTATTGATCTAAGTGTCTCCTGTTGGGAGATCCCTGATTGCTGATTCAATTTCTTTGCTGGTTAACTGTCTGTTCAAATTTCTTATTTCTTCATTTTTCATTTTTGTGTGTGTGTATATATATATGTATATCTAGGAATTGATCAATTTTTTCCAGGTTCTAGGTTCTGGCATGGAATTTTTCATCATATTCTCTTATTATCATTTGTATTTCTGTAGTGTTGGTTGTTATTTCTCTTTTCTCATTTGTGATTTTATTTGGGTCCTTTCTCATCTTTCTATCTTTTTTCTTTTTTAAAGATTTTATTTATGTATTCATGAGAGACACAGAGAGGCAGAGGTATAGTCAGAGGGAAAATGAGGCTCCATGCAGGGTGCCTGATGTGGGACATGATTCCCCAGGACCCCGGGATCATGACCTTAGCCAAAGCACATGCTCATCATGCCCCCCCCCTCCGTAGGATGCTTCCTGCCCCTCTGCCCTCCTTTTTGGAACCCAGCAGGCACATCTCCGTGTCTCCAGCACCTCTGCAATTATAGCTTATAGCGTCTTCCATGTATCTATTGGGGACCACACCGTCGTGTATGTAAGCATCCAACTGCTGTTTGACAACATTGGGGGATTCCGTCTTTTGTTGGTTTTGGGGGGTGTGTGTGTCTATTACATGCAGCTATCATGTGCAGCTATCTGATCCTCTGGCTGGGTAACCCAAACACCGATATGGTTGGCACAACATCTTTTCTGGTGCTGGCACTGGGCGGCTTGCTGGGCTCTCCTGGCTGACCCAAGCCTCGCTCATGCAGTGACTTTCCACTGGAGGGTCAGGTGAGCTGGAAGGTCCGGTTCCGCCACATTCCTATGTCCGGCAGTGGGTCCCACTGTGCCCCGGCCTCTTCTCTTCTCCCCGATGCCTCTCCAGCAGGGAGCCAGACCTCCGGGCCACCCTGGGGGGATCTCAGAGGAGCCGGGTGCACACTACAGGGAGCCATGGAGCTGGAGTAGGGGTGTTGAGGGGGCTGTGGTTCCTCGGTACCCTGTGCTGCCTGGCCATCATGCCGAGCCCCATGCTCACCAAGCCCCTACTCACTAGGGCGAGGAGGGTGCCCTCTACACGCTGGTGTGAGAGATCCAACACCACAAGGTGTGCACAGTGAGTCCATCTGGTGAGGGTGGCCCAGGTGCGTGAGCTGCAAGTGTGGGACCCAGGAAATTTAACAAAAATCCCCTACCCCTGGACAAGCAGAGCAGGACTGATTCTATTTAGTGCTACACCCGCCACCTCCCCTATGACCCCCACATGACCTGCTTATGGCTTAAGGCGCTGCCCAACCCAGTCAAGCCACTCGGCACACCCTAATCAGAAATCTGCTCATAAGAATGTAACCCTGCTTTGTGCCCACCAAAACTGCGGGCCGTTTCTGACCAAAGTAATATGCCAGGTCAAGTGGATCCCATAAGGTAAGGTGGATTTCAATCGGCCACCTGCATGTGGACCGACATGACTGTGCAACTTTCTGTGTATCCCAAGGGCCACTGGCCCCTATAAAGCTGCTACGCCTCTTAGTCTCAGGGTCTAAATCCCTGCTCCGCTGTGTCGGGTGCACTTTGACTCAAGCTCCAGCTTGTAAAGATATCCTCGGGAGTTTTCATCGGTGTCGGCTCATCGGTGGTTTCTTGTATTTGCAATCTTGGGCACAACACAAGGGCCTGCTGTCCTGACATCCCTTCCTGGGTCCCACTGACCGCCTCGCAGGCCCTCTGTTCCCCAGGCACACAGGCACAGAGATGCGGGGATGGCAGGAAGTGCCCCAGAAACCAGCCAGCCCCAGGCCCCTTGACAGAGGGAACACAGACCTCCCAGGTCGCTTTACACAGACCCTGGTGACCTGAGGCTCCCTGGCTGTCACTCTGTCCCAGGCCCTCCTGGCCCATGGGGCACAGGCTGAGTCCCAGTATAGTCTGTGGGGTCATGACCCTGGTGTCTGGCCGTCCCTGGAAGGCACGTGGGTACGTCAACTGTGTGCGCCTTGCAGTGCCCAAGCAGGGGCTATTTGGGGCCTGGGTGTTGCCCCCTCCTCCTCTCTGTGGGTCTCTCCATGCCCCGTGCACAGAGTTCTGGGAGACACAGAAACAGGCTGGCTGTGCATTTTCACATCACAACACTTTATTGATATTCTACAGCAAATGGGCTCAGAGCTCAGGGTGCGTGCCTTCCCCTGGGGAAGGAGACCATTCTGTCCTTTAGGAGAGGGGAAGAATCACATGGGTGGCAATGCGAGTGCTGGAGACCCCACCTGGGAGCATGTGTGGACTCCGGGTGGGGGCGTGTATCCTGTGGTTTCAGCCTTAGAGATGGTTCTGAGGACAGCAGAGCTGACCTTGACCTGTAGCTCATGGGTTCCTAGCTGGGTCCCTGCAGGGCAGCTGGACCCTAGCCTCGGGGCCCCTGGGGCCCCAGCAACTGGAAGAACCTGCCTCCTGGTGTGGGTGTGGGTGGGGCCCACCAGCCTACCTCTGCTCTCCCCAACCTTTGGTGTCCCGGGATCCCCAGGGCTGCTCTAGGTCAATGACCTGGAACTGTGGGGCACACCAAGGGCCCAGGAGGCCACATAAAGCTGTGAGAGGGCTCGTTCAGCATGGGGCCAGAATCCAGGCCTGGACAGGGCTGTGGGGGCTGGATCCCATTAGTCTTTTTGTTGGGCCTGGGGCAGGGGCTCAAATCACACCCACCCTCACAGAGCCCGGGGCCAGGCCAGTCCTGATCCCCCTGGGTTAGGGGCTGGTGTCCTGTGCAGGGTGTGCCGCCCTCCAGGATGGCCAGTGGGCAGAGGCAGGGCACAGTGCTTCCTCTGCACCACTCACCTGCACAAACCCTGTCTGGGGCTCCCTGTCTTCCCTCCTCCCTGCAACTCCTGGGTACTCTATGGGACACACGGGCTTCTGAAGGGAGTAGGGTATCCAGAGAAACCCTGGGAGGCTGAGCATGTCCCACAGGGTGCACCTGCACCGGGTCCTTGCTGGGTGCTGATGGTGTGGGGGTGGATGGTGTGGGGGCAGGGGTATGATGGTGGTGGAGTGTAGGGGATGGTGTAGGGGGGATGGTGTTGCGGTATAGAGTGGGTGGGGATTATGTGGGGCTGTGTGGGTTTGAGGGGGATGGTGTAGGTGGGATGCCATTGAGGATGATGATGTAGGTGGATGGAGTGGCAGTGGGGAATGAGGGAGATGTCGTGGGGGGCCTGCGGACACAGGGTATCCCCTTCCTCTAAGATGCACAAGGAGTAGTCTACACTTAAAGGAGACTCCAGTCTGGGGTTTGCTGTGACACCAGCCCCTGGGGTCGGGTGTGGTCAGTGAATGTCCCTGGCTGGACCAGGGCATTATCTGGGGTTCATCATATTATGTGTGTTTTCAAATTGTCTCAAATAAAATGCATAGAACTTAGAAACATGTAAAGCACCGAGAGTGGGTGTCACTCTGAACCGTTCGACCCTCATTGGATAGAAGTGTGTCCTGCTCCCGCCGTGGCCATTCTGCCTTGCACCCAGGTTCGGTTCCTTCCCCCCATGTCCCCACCCCATCCCCTGCTTCTCAGGGGTTCGTCCCTCACCTCTTTGGGGTTCAGCTCCCATGGCAACCCCTGGAGGCCCCATCCTGGTGGCCTCCTCATCCCCGAGGCCCTGGGTGTGGGGGCACAGAGGTCATCCCCAACACCCTACCATGGAGCGATGTGTTGTTGGCTGCTGTTCTGCCCCCTGCCTCAGAAGTCCCATTTTCCCTACCCGGAATGCCCCGGTTCTCCCCTGGGTCCTGATCCCCCCTGGACGCTCAACCTCACCCTACCCCGTAGCAGTCCCAAAATATGATGTGACTGCTGAACGTCCTGTTGAAATCCAGGTCCACCTGCGTGATGTCCCTGGAGGAGACCAGGGCCTCCTCCTTCATTTCCTGTGGGATAACCGGGTGGAGGAGCTGGCATCAGGGACACAGACCCCGACCTGTCACCAGGTGCTCTCCTGGGCAGGGAGCCCTGGGGCCACCATGGTAGTGTGTCCTGCCAAAACCTCCTTCCTTCCCCTGGGAGGCTGGGGAGGGCGGGAGTGCCCACCGTGCCTGTGGAACTGTGTGAGAGCCTGTGCCGAGCTGTTGTGGGCGGGGACGTGACTGAGGGTCAGCATGGGTGGGAGGGGACAGGGGGTCAGTCCAGGTGGGGAGGCGTCATGGGGGTGTTGTGCCCAAGATGGCGAATCCAAGAAACCACTAAGGAGCCGACACCGATGCAAACACACGAGGGTTGTTTTACAAACTCGAGCATGGGTTCAAGTATATGCCACACAGCGGAACAGGGACTTGGACCCTGAGGAGGGTTTTAGATTAGATTTAAGGGCTGGTCTTGGGGACCTCCAGAAGGGCTGGAGGAATTCCTCAAGTTCTGTTTACATTTTGATATGCGGCCTTCAAGGGCATTGAGCTCTCTTCTCATTCTAAATCTTTTTTAAAATTTTTATTTACTTATGATAGCCACAGAGAGAGAGAGAGAGAGGCAGAGACATAGGCAGAAGGAGAAGCAGGCTCCATGCACCGGGAGCCCGACGTGGGATTCGATCCCGGGTCTCCAGGATCACGCCATGGGCCAAAGGCAGGTGCCAAACCGCTGGGCCACCCAGGGATCCCACTCTTCTCATTCTAATTGGGGTTTCCAGCCCTTTGCTTAGGCTCAGTTTTTATTCTATTGTGGGGCTTTCTAAGACATTAAGCTGTAAACTTTGTTTTTTTACAGTAACTGAAGTAATGCAAATTTCAGCTCTTCTTCACAGGGGCCTGGGATTGCTGGACGTGTGCTAATACTGAACTGAAAGTAGAATGGCCATAAAGTTCTCGGCCTCCACGCAACCCGTCCCGTCCTCTCTAGCTCATGCTGCTCTCCCTGGTGCTCCTAAGAGAGAAATTGCAAATGACCTCAGCGTGGCTACCTGTGTTGTGGGACAGGCCCAGGGATTTGAGATTAGGAAGAACTGGGGCATGGGCATCCCAGCTGTGCAGCAGGATTCGATGCTGCAGACTCTTATTCCCTAAGGCTATCTTGACAACTGACTTTGTACATAGAAAAGTTCTCCTTTGTCTTTAAAAGTGCAGGAGAAAGTTAAAGCATTTTTTCTCTGCCCATCTGATTGCTCAGATTCCACTCTGAGACATATTTCCTGTTAATAAGGATAATTTACTATCCATAATACTATGGTTAAAATATTCTGACACAAGTAATTCAAAGGGATGAGGGTTTCTCATCTTTCTTCACAGCTCAGTCACTCATCAGGAAATGCATCTTTATTGATTTGGAAATGATTGAGAGACATTAGTACCAATGGTCCTATTATTACGTGAAGGATGCTTCCCTGAGATTCTTCCCATTTCAACTGACACTGAAACACTATGAACTCTTTGGAAGTCAAATGTCAAGGAAATCCATGTTATACATTGCTAATTTTAAATGCACTTGCAATATGGTGTCTATTATAATAGAAGTATTTTTATCTGATTTTTGCTATTTATTATCCTTTCCTGCTTCAGGTTGAGGAGGCATTATACGTGTTCATAAGTGTTTTTCTTTGCTTCTGATATAAAATTCTTACTTTGTTCCCATCGAAGGAACTTTTTAAGAATAAGGCAAAAAATAATTCAAGGATTCTTTTTTTTTTTAATTCAAGGATACTTAAAATGTCTTCACACTGGAGCCTGATTCATTTAAGTCAATTTTCAAATGAAATCTTATTTCTTAGAAAGAAAACAAAGATTTATAGGGAAATTGAGAAGATAGTACAGAGAATTCTCATGCACTTGCACTCAATTTCTCCAATTATTTATATCTTATATCAGTACGGTACAAATATTAGCTAATGAATCAATATTAAAATTTTCGCAATAACCAAAGACAATACTTTACTCAGATTTCCTTAGTTTTTGCTAAATCACTATCCCTCATACCACACTCCATTTGTCCTCATGTTTTCTTAGGCTCCTCTGGATTGTGACAGTGTTTCAGCCTTTCCTTGTTGTTGTTGAACTGGAACACTTTGAGAAGTAGAGTATTTTGTAAAATTTCCCTCAGTTGGGATATGTCTGTTGTTTATTTCATGATTGAACTGTTTTTGTGGATTATATACAGAGATATACTGCCATTTTTATTATATCATTTAAAGGATAGATACTATCAACACGATTTATCAGTCTTAGTATCGATCTGATCATCTTGCTGAGGTAGTGTTTCTCAGGTTTCTCTGTCGTAAAGTGATTCTTTATTATTATTATTATTAATTATTATTATTATTATTATATTATCATTATTATTTTTAGTTTTTCATAATATATTTTGTAGAAGGAAGTTACTATGTGTATTCCACACATAAGATTGGGAAACTACGCTCAGGAACTTGAGGGTGGAATGTCTGCACAAATTATTTGAAAATCTTCTACATGGGAGATTTCTTTTCCCTCTGGGTTTGTTTGTTTCTTTTTCAAAGATGCTATGTATTTATTTGAGAGAGAGAAGACTGATAAACATGTGCTAGAGGGACAGAGGGCGAGGGAGAAGCAGGTTCCCTGCTGAACAGGGAGCCTTCCTTGGGACCTGGATCATGACCTGACCCTAAGGCAGAAGCTTAACTAACTGAGCCACTCAGGTGCCACTCTTTCTTTCTTTCTTTCTTTCTTTCTTTCTTTCTTTCTTTCTTTCTTTCTTTCTTTCTTTCTTTCTTTCTTTCTTTCTTCTTTCTTTCTTTCTTCTTTCTTTCTTTCTTTCTTTCTCTTTCTTTCTTTCTTCTTTCTTTCTTTATTTCTTTCTTTTCTTTCTTTCTTTCTTTCTTTCTTTTCTTTCTTTCTCTTAATAATAAATTTACTTTTTATTGGTGTTCAACTTGCCTACATACAGAATAACAACCAGTGCTCATCACGTCAAGTGCCCCCCTCAGTGCCCGTCACACATTCACCCCCATCCCCGCCCACCCCCCCTTACATCACCCCTAGTTCATTTCCCAGAATTAGGAGTCGTTATGTTCTGTCTCCCTTTCTGATATTTCCCACACATTTCTTCTCCCTTCCCTTATATTCCCTTTCACTATTATCTATATTCTCCAAGTGAATGAGAACATACAATATTTGTCTTTTTCTGATTGACTTACTTCACTCAGCATGATACCTTCCAGGTCCATCCACGTTGAAGGAAATGGTGGTTATTTGTCGTTTCTAATGGCTGAGCAAGCCCACCTTTCCTCTGTCTTCATCTTGGGAGTCTCCCATGATATGAATGTTATTGTTTTAATAAGTGGCTGAGTTCCGAAGTCTGCCTTTGTGGTCCCTAACCTTCCTTGTTTTTAAGGCTTCCACTTGGTACTGCATCTCAGTTATAGCATTTTGAACGTTGGCCTGACTAGATTTTAATTCTTTCATTTCTACAGTAAGGGATTCTCTAGTTTTCTTCTGTGCTCTTTTTCCAGCCCAGCTGCTATCTTTATAATCATTGTTTTAAACTGTAGCTAGACATCATATATTTGTATGATGTACTTCCTGGCTGTGAGTACTACCTCATATTATTTTATGGAGGTGAATTTCTCCATCTCATTGTTTTTTCCAGAAACGAAAGAAGAAAAAGAAAAACCAAGAAAAACAATAACAACTGCCGTCCCAAAAAAACCTACCAGATTATTTTTGCCTGGTTGTTAAAAGATTCTAAATACCAAAATAAGAAACACAATTAAAGTACCATGAAACCTAAAATGAGAAATATATAAGGTACATACATAACAGTTAAAATAAGGCAATTTATAAAATAGAATCAATGAAAATAAATCACAAAGTACAAAGGAAGCCAGACCCTTCTTTCCAAGCAGAGCTGAAGCTCTGCAGCCTCTGTGGTCCGACAACTTGGTGGTAGCAAATGGTCTGTGCGGGATCTGGGAATTGGCCATGGCGCTGATTGTCAGGTGCACATCTGACTGGGAGATGCATCTGCGGGGTCAGAGGCGGGGTGGGCATCAGCGCGTCTGGACTCCAGCGGGCAGCACTGTGCTGCTCACTCGGACCCGGCCCAGATGGGCGGGATATGGGTGGGGTCTCTGGGTCCTCTGGCTCTGGGGCTGAGCATCCTGCCCCCCATCTGCAGGGGCCTCCACAGAAGAGCCCACAAGCCCCCGGGTCTCCACCGCTTCTCTCAGAATCCTGCGTTCAATCTACCTGCGTCCGAGCTTCTTTTGGTTTTCTTTTTTTATCTCAGACTGTTGTGCCCAAGATTGCGAATCCGAGAAATCTCAGAGTAGCCAACACTGATGCAAACACACGAGGGTTTATTTACCACCTCGAGCTTGTGTCCAAGTATACCCGACAGAGCGGAGCAGGGATTTGGACCCTGAGGTGGGTTTTAGCTTAGTTTTAAGGGCTGGTCTCGGGGACCTCCAGAAGGGCTGGAGCACTTCCTCAAGTTCTGTTTACATTTTGATATGGGACCTTCAAGGGCATTGAGCTCTGTTCTCATTCTAATAGGGGCTTCCTGCCCTTGGCTTGGGATCAGTTTTGATTCAATAGTGGGGCTTTCTAGGACATAAAGCTGTAAAAATCAAAGGATCCACACCTGGAAGGGGGACGTCACACTGTCCCTATATGCTGAAGACACGGAACTAGAAACAGGCAACCCCAGAGCCCCACCAAAACCTGTTAGAACGAAGGAGTGGGTTCAGTAAAGTCACGGGACAAAAACTGAAACTACAGAGCAGAGTAGCCTTGCTGTGTCCCAACAATGAGCACTCAGGAAGGAAAGGAAGGATGTGAAGGCCTTCTCAGGATCATCAAGGAGAATAAATAATGAAACTGAACCAAAGGAGCACAAGACTTGTGCACTGAGCCATACCAGGCTCTGGGAGGCCATCCTGGGCTTGTGGGGTGGGAGCCTCATCTTGTGAAAATGTCCACAGTTCCTGAAGCCACCCTCAGTTTCAAAGTCATTCCTATCAAAATCATGGTGGCAGAACTTAGAAATAGGAAAAAAAACCATAACATCCATCCTCCTCAACAAATAACCCCGGACAGCAAATCAGTATTGGAGAAGCAGGACAGAGTGGGATGCAGCACTTTCCTATTTCCCCTGTTATGCCCCACCCCTCCAGCGACCCTCAGTTCATTTCCTATCGTTAAGAGTCTGTATTTCCTGCATCTGTTTTGATCATATTTGTCTTTCCTTCCCTTCACAGTAGATTTCTGCTTTGCTTCTTGAATTCCACCTATGAATGACACCACACGGTCATTCTCTTTCCCAAGTGACTTACTTCACTTAACATGATCCCTTTAGTTCTATCCACATCATTGCAAATGGAAAGATTTCCTTCTCTTTGATACCTGAGTACCATTCCTCTCTCTATGACCATCATCTATCTCCCATCCTCTTTATCCATGATCTGCCACAGGGCACTGAGGCTCCTCCCACAGTTTGGCTAATGTGGACCCAGCTGTTGTGGACATTGGGGTGCCGTTGTCCCAGGTCTCACTGCATCTGTAATTTCGGAGTAAGCTACAGGCCGTTCACCTGCTGGTCGCAGGATGGCTCTATTTTAACTTCCTGAGGGGCCTCCACACTGTTTCCAGGGCGGCTCCACCAACCCGCGGTCCCGCCCACAGTGGAAGAGGGTTGAGTGAGTTTTGCAGGACGTGGTAAAAGTCTGGTCCACATTTCATTTCGCGTCCTGTGGGCTCCAATTCCTTGTTCTTAAGTATTTCTGGGAAGCCGGGTGTTGGGCTCCTTTTCAGTGAGATGTTTCCAAAGCTAACAGGGCCCAGATGGAGCCTGAAAGTGTCCCGCAGGGGGCGCCCGAAGCCAGACCCCTCCCATGGGGCAGGCATGTGCAGTAGGCCTCCTCTGCCTGCACTATCAGGAGACAGCCTGTGCTGAGGTGGCCTGCGGGGGATGTGGGGAGGCGTCTATGCTGATGAGCTGCAGCCTCCAGAGGACCTGCAGGAAGTCTTCAGGGGGAAATTGGGTCGCGTTCATGCTGACAGGAGACCCGGTCTCCTCCGGACCCGCGGTGAGGCTTTACGAAGATGTGGGCCCGCATCCACCCTGACAGGAGCCCCTGGTCCCCCTCAGGACCTGCGGGGAGTCTTCAGGAAGATGTGGGCCTACATCCACACTGACAGGAGCCCTGAGCCACCTCAGGACCCACGGGGAGGTTTCAGGAAATTGTGGGCCCGCATCCACGCTGACAGGCGCCCCTGAGCAGCCTCAGGACCAGCGGAGAGGCTTCAGGAAGATATGGGCCTACATCCACGCTGACAGGAGCCCCTGAACCGCCTCAGGACCTGCGGGGAGGCTTCAGAAAGTTGTGGTGCGATGTCCACTCTGACAGGAGCTCCCAGGCCCCTCAGGACATAAGTTGAGGCTTCTGGAAGCTGGGGGCCGCATTCATGGTTACAGGAGCCCCGGCCTCCTCAGAACCCTCCGTGACGCTTTGGGAAGACTTGGGGCCACATGGACAGAACAGGACCCTGACTTCCTCAGGACCCCTGGTGTAGACTTGGAGAAATATGGGGATGCATCCATGCGGAAAGAAGACCCCAGCCTTGTCAGGGCCTGTGGTGAGGCCTAAGAAAAATGTGGGTGCCGCATCCACCCTGACAGGAGTCTCCAGCCCCCTCAGAACCCACTGTGAAGGTTTGGGAAGATTATGGGCCACATCCATGCTGACAGGAGCCCCGAGCCTCCTCAGGTCTTATGGTGAGGCTTGAGGAAAATGTGGGGCCACGTCAACCCTGACAGGAAACTCGTCCTCCTCAGGACCAGCACTTTGGCTTCAGGACATATGGGGCTGCATCTATGCTGACAGGAGCCCACAGCCCCCTCAGGACCCGCGGTGAGTTTTCTGTGGGATGTGGGACCATGTCCATGCTGACAGGAGCCCCCAGCTTCCTGAGGACCTGCTGTGAGGCTTCCAGAGGATGTGAGACATAGTCCACAGTGACAGGAGACCCGGCGTCCTCAGGACCCGCTGACTATGACTCAGGAACACGTTGGGCCATGTCCACACTCAAAGGAGCCCGGCTCGCTTGGACCCCCTGGAGGACTCTGGAGGAGCCATTGGGGGCCACGTCTACATCAGAAGGGACTCCTCAGAACCACAGGATAAGTGAAAGGGCAGAATGAATGGTAGGGTTAGGGGAGGCGAGGCAGTTGGTGGTTAGCCTTAGGTTATATGTTAGGTGTTAGTGATTATGCTTATGGTTATGGATTAGAGGTTAGGTGAGGTATAAGGGTAATGGTCAGTAGTTAAGAGTTAGGATGGTGGTTAGGGTAAGGGACAGGATTTAGTGTTAGGGTTAGGGTTTAGGCTCTAGGGATTAGGGCAGGAGGTTAGGAGTTGGGGTTAGGGTTATGGTTAGAGTTAGGGTTGGGCTTAGGTTTTCAGTTAGGGTTAGGGGTTAGGGTGTGAGTTAGGATTAGGGTTTAGGGTGAGGGGCTAGGGTTATAGTTAGGGCTAGGTTTAGAATTAGGGCGCGGGTTAGTGTTAGGATAGGGTTTAGGACAAGAGTTAGGGTTATTGTTTGGTTAGGGGTTAGGGTTAGGGACAGGTCAGGGTCAGGGTACGGATTTTGAAGAGAGTAAGAAATACGTTAAGGGAGTGGATTAGGGGTTAGTTTTAGGGTATGGGTTAGGGTACAGTTTGGGGTATGAGATAGGATTAGTATTAGAGGGTTAGGGTTAGGGTACAGGTTAAGGTCAGGAATAGGGTTTGAGTACATTAAGTTCAATTTAGGTTTAGAGGTTAGATTTAGGGTTAGAGTTAGATTTAAGGTAGCAGTCGGGTTAAGGGTTTAGAATAGGTTTAGGAGTTAGTTTGAGGTTTGGCAGGAAGGTTCAGTGAATGTGTTTCGGTCTTGGGGTTTGTATTTGGTTTTCGATTAGTGATAGGTCGTGTTTAAGGGTTAGGTCAACATTAGGCTTAAGTGTAGGGTTAGGGTTATATCTGTGTATGGTTAGAGTTTGGGTCCTGGCATGTGCCTGCAGTGGGACTCCTAGTATCTTGGGCAGTTTAGTTTTATGCACTCTATTTAGGTTTTGGTTTCAAAGATAGCCTGACTCCACCAAGTCAGTGGCCTCCCCAGAAAATCAAAATCCAGGCTTCTGCTGGGGTCAGAATATACATGGCAGGCTTCTCCCGAGCTGAGCTAAGGAGGGGATTTGTGCCTCTAAAGACTCTTTATTTGGATTTTCCTTTGCCTTTCTGATTTTATTTCTTGTGCACACATGTTTCATCAATACTACCAATTATTAAAGTTTTACTTGAATTCCTCTTTGTAAACACAGTATGATATAGTTTCAGGTTTACCACAAGGTGATTCAACCCTTGGATACAACGCCTGGTACTGGTCACAGGTGCTCTCCACTCTCCCCATCGCCTGGTTCCCCATCCCCCCACCTTCCTCTGGTATTTATTAGTTTATTCTCTGTGGTTAATAGTGTGTTTTTTTATTTGCTTCTCTCATCCCCCCCTCTGCCCCTTTGCCAGTTTGTTTGTTTTCTTAAAATTCACATGTGAATACAATTGTATGATATTTGGTATATGTCTTCCTCTCACTGAGTTTATTTAGCATAAGTCCTTTCCACTTCTCCCACGTCATTGTAAATGGCTTCATTTCATCCCTTCTGATGAACGAGTGATGCCTCAGTGTGTATATTAACCACATCATCTCGGCCCATTCATCTGTCCATTGACATCTGGGCTGTATCCACAATTTGGCTCTTGGTGATAATGCTGCTACAAACACTGGGCTGCGTGTTCCTCTTTGAATCTACTAAACAACTTCTGTATCCTCGGGGTAAATACCTAGCTGTGCAATTTTGGAATCGTAGTGTAGCTCTATTTTTAACGTTTTTAAAAAATTGTTTTTATGATAGTCACACAGAGAGAGGCAGAGACACAGGCAGAGGGAGAAGCAGGCTCCCTGCACTGTGAGTCCGACGTGGAATTAGATCCCAGTTCTCCAGGATCGCGACATGGGCCAAAGGCAGGTGCCAAACGGCTGAGCCACCCCGGGATCCCCTATTTTCAACTTCTCGAGGACGCTTCACAGTGTTTTCCACAGTGGCTGAACCTGTTCGCCTGCCTACCAGGGGTGTAAGAGGCCTCGCTCTTCTCCATAGCCTCAATGACACCTGTTGTTTCTTCTGTTCTTAACTTTAGCCATTATGATGGCTGTCAGGTGACATCTCATTGTGGTTTTGGTTTGCATTTCCCTGTTGATGGGTGACGCTGAGTGTTTTTCCGTGTGTCTCATGGCCATCTGGATGTCTTGTCAGAGACAAAGTCCATTCGTGTCTTCTGCCCATTGGCAGTTGGATAAGTTGTGTTTAGGAGGCTGAGATTTATATTTCCTCTATGTATTTTGGATACTAAATCTTTATTGGATGTGTTGTTTACAAATATCTCCTCTCATTTTGTATGTTCCCTTTTAGGTTTGGTTGTTTCCTTCACTTTGTGGAAGCTTTTCAATTTGATGAAGTCCCAATAGTATTTTTGCTTTTGTTTCCCTCACCTTAGAGGCATATCTAGAAAGAAGATCCAATGGCAAATGTCAAAGACGTTTGCTATCTTTTCTTCTTTGTATGGTTTCAGGTCTCACATTTAGGTCTTTTATCCACTTTGAATTTATTTTTTATATATATGGTGTGAGAAAGTGGTCCAGTTTCATTCTTCTGCATGTGGCTGCCTGGTTTTCCCAACACCATTTGTTCTTATCCTGGGGTCAGGGTTAGGGTTTGTTGAAGAGACTGTCTTTGTGCTTTGGATATTCCTTCCTGCCTTGTTGTCGATTATTGGATCATAGAGTTACAGGTTTGTATCTTGTTTCGGCTTTCCATTCTGTTCTATTGATCTAAGCGTCTCCTGTTGGGAGATCCTTGATTAGTGATTCATTTTCTTAGCTGGTTATCTGTATGTTCAAGTCTTATTTCTTCCTTTTTCATTTTTACCATGTTATATATTTCTAGGAATTGATCTATTTCTTCCAGGTTCTAGGTTGCTGGCATATATTTTTTCATAATGTTCTCTTATAATCGTTTGTATTTCTCTAGTGTTGGTTGTTATATCTCTTTTCTCATTTGTGATTTTATTTGGGTCCTTTCTCATCATTTTATCTTTTTTCATTTTTTAAAGATTTATTTATGGATTCATGAGAGACACAGAGAGGCAGAGGTATAGACACAGGGAAATTGAGGTTCCATGTGGGGAGCCTGATGTGGGACTTGATTCCCCAGGACCCCGGGATCATGACCTGAGCCAAAGCACATGCTCAACCACTGAGGCACCCAGGTGCCCTGCTGATTCAATTCCTTTGCTAGTTATGGGTGTGTTCACATTGTCTATTTCTTCCTATTTCAGTTTTGCTCATTTGCACATTTCTGGGGAAATGTCCATTTCTTCCAGGTCTCCCAGTATGTTAGCGTATAATCTTTCATAGTATTCCCTTATAATTGTCTAATTTTTCTGGTGTTGATTGTGATCTCTCTTCTCTCATTTGTGATTTTATTTATCTAGGTCTTTTCTGTTTTCTTGTTGATAAGGCTGGATAGGGCTTGATCCATTTTCTTGATTATTTTGAAGAACCATCTCTTTGTTTCTTTATTCCATTCTACTGCTTTGTTGTTTCTGCATTGTTTATTGATCCTCTCATCTTTATTTTCCCCCTCTTCTATAGGCATTAGGCTTTGTTTGCTATTCCTTTTTCAACTCCTTAAGGTGTAGGGTTAGGCTGTGTATTGGAGACTTCTTCTTTATTGAGGTAGGCCTGTATTGCTATGTACGTCTCTCTCAGGACTGCCTTTGCTACATCCCAGAGGTTTGGAGAAACATGTTTTCATTTTCATTTGTTTTAAATTTCCTCTTTAATTTCCTGGTTGCTCCATTCATTCTCTAGTAGGATGTTCATAATCTCCACGTATTTTTGGTCTGTCCAAATTTTTTCTTACTGTCGACTTCGAGTTTCATAACATCGTAGTCCAAAAATGTACAGGGTGTGATATCAACTTTCTTGTACCTGTTGTACCTGTTGAAGCCTGGTTTGTGGCCCATGATATGATCTGTTCTGGAGAATGTCCCATGTGCACTTGAAAGGAATGTGTATTCTGCTTTAAGTTAAAATGTTCAGACTATATCTGTTGAGTCCCTGTGGTCCAGTGTGTCAAGGCTATTTTTCCCTTGTTGATTTTCTGTATAGACGATAGGTCCATTGCCATAAGTAGGTGTTAAAATCCCCTGTCATTGTATTATTATCAGTGACTTTCTATACGTTTGTTGTTAATTGGTTTCTATATTTAGGTACTCCCATGTTGGCAACATAAATATTTAGTTGTTTGAACTTTTTTAAAAAAATAAATTTATTATTTATGGTGTTCAATTTACCAACATACAGAATAACACCCAGTGCTCATCCCTGCAAGGACCCCCCTCAGTGCCCTTCAAACATTCAACCGTAACCCCATCCCTCCTCCCCTTAATGTATCCCTAGTTCCTTTCTCAGAGTTAGGAGTATTTATGTTCTGTCTCCCTTTCTGATATTTCCCACACATTTCTTCTCCATTCCCTTATATTCCCTTTCACTATTATTTATATTAGCCAATTGAATGAGAACATATGTTTGTCCTTCTCCAATTGACTTACTTCACTCAGCATAATACCCTCCAGTTCCATCCATGTTGAAGCAAATGGTGGGTATTTGTCATTTCTACTGGCTGAGTAATATTCCATTGTATACATAAACCACATCTTCATCCGTTCATTTTTCGATGGAAACAATGGCTCCATCCACAGTTTCGCTATTGTGGACATTCCTGCTAAAAACTTTGGGGTGCAGGTGTCCTGGCGTTTCATTGCATCTGAATACTTTGGGTAAATCCCCAACACTGCAATTGCTGGGTCTTAGGGCAGGTCTATTTTTAACTCTTTGAGGAACCTCCACACAGTTTTCCAGAGTGACTGCACCAGTTCACATTCCCAGAAACAGTGTAAGAGGGTTCCCTTTTCTCAGCATCCTCTCCAACATTTATGGTTTCCTGCCTTGTTCATTTTCCCCATGCTCACTGGTGTGAGGTGGAATCTCATTGTAGTTTTGATTTGTATTTCCCTGAGACAAGTAATGCAGAGCATTTTCTTATGTGCATGTTGGCCATTTCTATGTCTTCCTCTGTGAGATTTCTGTTCATGTCTTTTGCCCATTTCATTATTGGATTGTTTGTTCCTTTGGTGTTGAGTTTAAGAAGTTTTTTATAGATCTTGGAAACTAGCCCTTTATCTGATACATTTTTGCAAATATCTTCTCCCATTCTGTAGGTTGTCTTTTAGTTTTGTTGACTGTATTCTTTGCTGTGCAAAAGCTTCTTATCTTGATGAAGTCCCTAGAGTTGATTTTTGCTTTTTTTCTTTTGCCTTCGTGAATGTACCTTGCAAGAATTTACTGGGGCCGAGTTCATAAAGGGTGTTGCCTGTGTTCTCCTCTTGGATTTTGATGGATTCTTGTCTCACATTTAGATCTTTCATCCATTTTGAGTTTATCTTTGTGTATGGTGAAAGAGAGTGCTCTAATTTCATTTTTCTGCATGTGGATGTCCAATTTTCCCACCACCATCTATTGAAGAGACTGTCTTTCTTCCAATGGAGAGTGTTTCCTCCTTTATCGAATATTAGTTGACCATAAAGTTCAAGGTCCACTTCTGGGTTCTCTATTCTGTTCCATTGATCTATGTGTCTGTTTTTGTGCCGGTTCCACACAGTATTGATGACCACAACTTTTAATGGAACCTGAAATCTGCCATTCTGATGCCCCCAGATATGTTTTTCTTTTTTAAAATTCCCCTGGCTATTCGGAGTCTTTCCTGATTCCACACAAATCTTAACATAGTTTGTTCTAACTCTCTGAAGAAAGTCCATAGTATTTTGATAGGGATTGCATTAAACGTGTACATTGCCCTGGGTAACATTGACATTTTCACAATATTAATTCTGTCAATCCATGAGCAAGGAATATTTTTCCATCTCTTTGTGTCTTCCTCAATTTCTTTCAGTAGCATTCTATAGTGTTTATGGTTGAGATCCTTTACCTCTTTGGTTAGGTTTATTCCTAGGTATCTTATGCTTTTGGGTGCAATTGTAAATGAGATTGACTCCTCAATTTCTCTTTCTTCAGTCTCTTTGTTAATGTATAGAAATGCCATTGATTTCTGGGCATTGATTTTGTATCCTGCCACACTACCAAATTTTTGTATGAGTTCTAGCTATCTTGGGGTGGAGGCTTTTGGGTTTTCTAGGTAGAGTATCATGTCATCGGTGAAGAGGGTGAGTTTGACTTCTTCTTGGCCAATATGAATGCCTTTAATGTCTTTTTGTTGTCTGATTGCTGAGGCTAGGATTTCCAGTACTATGTTGAATAGCAGTGGTGAGAGTGGACATCCTGTCTTGTTCCTGATCTTAGGGGAAAGGCTCCCAATGCTTCCCCATTGAGAATGACATTTGTTGTGGGCTTTTCGTAGATGGCTTTTAAGATGTCGTGGAATGTTCCCTCTATCCCTACGCTCTGAAGCGTTTTGATCAGCAATGGATGCTCTATCATGTCAAATGCTTTCTCTGCATCTAATGAGAGGATCATATGGTTCTTGGTTTTTCTCTTGGTGATATGATGAATCACATTGATTATTATCGAGTGTTGAACCAGCCTTGTGTCACGGGGATAAATCCTACTTGGTCATGGTGAATAATTTTCTTAATGTACTGTTGGATCCTATTGGCTAGTATCTTGTGAGAATTTTTGCATCCATGTTCATCAGGGATATTGGTCTGTAATTCTCCTTTTTGGTGGGGTCTTTGGTTTTGAAATTAAGGTGATGCTGGCCTCATGGAACGAATTTGGAAGTATTCCATCTCTTTCTATCTTTCCAAACAGCTTTAGTAGAATAGGTATGCTTTCTTCTTTAAACATTTGATAGAAATTCCCTGGGAAGCCATCTGGCCTTGGACTTTTGTGTCTTGGGAGGTTTTTGATCACTGCTTCAATTTCCTCTCTGGTTATTGGCCTCTTCAGGTTTTCTATTTCTTCCTGTTCCAGTTTTTGTAGTTTCTGGCTTTCCAGGAATGCGTCCATATCTCTAGATTTCCTAATTTGTTGGCATATGTTTTTAAAATCGTTTGTATTTCCTTGGTGTTGGTAGTGATCTCTCCTTTCTCTTTGATGATTTTATTAATTTGAATCTTCTCTCTCTTCTTTTTAATAAGGTTTACTAATGACTTATGTATGTTATTAATTCTTTCAAAAAACCTACTCCTGGTTTTTTGTTGTTATTCTGTTCCACAGGTCTTATGGTCTCGATTTCATTGAGTTCTGCTAAAATCTTAAATAACTATCTTCTTCTCTTGGGTGTAGGATCTATCTGCTGTTTTTTCCTTAGCTCCTCTATGTGTAAGGTTAGCTTGTATTTGAGTTCTTTACAGTTTTTGAATGGAGGTTTCTATTGCGATGTATTCCCCCCTTAGGACTGCTTGTGCTGCATCCCAAAGATTTCGAACAGTTGTATCTTCATTCTCATTAGTTTACATGAATCTTTTTTTTAATAAGTTAATTTTTTATTTGTGTTCAATTTACCAATATACAGAATAACACCCAGTGCTCATCCCGTCAACTGCCCCCCTCAGTGCCCGTCACCCAGTCACCCCCAACCCCCGCCGACCTCCCCTTCCACCACCCCTAGTTCGATTCCCAGAGTTAGGAGTCTTTATTTTCTGTCTCCTATTCTGATATTTCCCTCACATTTCGTCTCCATTCCCTTATATTCCCTTTCACTATTATTTATATTCTCCAAATGAATGAGAACATACACTGTTTGTCCTTCTCCGATTGACTTACTTTACTCAGCATGATACCCTCCAGTTTCATCCATGTTGAAGCAAATGGTGGGTATTTGTCGTTTCTAATGCCTAAATAATATTCCATTTTATTCATAAACCTCATCTTCTTTACACATTCATCTTTCAATGGACACCAAGGCTCCTTCCACAGTTTGGCTATTGTGGACATTCTGCTATAAACATTGGGGTGCAGGAGTCCCGGCATTTCCCTGCATCTGAGTCTTTGGGGTAAATCCCCAGAGGTGCAATTGCTGGGTTGTCGGGCAAGTCAATTTTTTATCTCTTTGAGGAACCTCCACTCAGTTTTCCAGAGTGGCTGCACCAGATCACATTCCCACCAACAGTGTAAGAGTCTTCCCTTTTCTCCGCATCCTCTCCAACATTTGTGGTTTCCTGCCTTGTTAATTTCCCCCATGCTCACTGGTGTGAGGTGGTATCTCATTGTGGTTTTGATTTGTATTTCCCTGTATGCAAGTGATGCAGAGCATGTTTTCATGTGCTTGTTGGCCATGTCTTTGTGTTCCTCTGTGAGATTTCTCTTCATGTCTTTTGTCCATTTCATGATTGGATTGTTTGTCTCCTTGGGTTTGAGTTTAAAACGTTCTTTATAGATCTTGGAAACTAGCCCTTTATCTGATACGTCTTTTGCATATATATTCTCCCATTCTTTAGGTTGTGTTTTAGTTCTGTTGACTGTATCCTTTGCTGTGCAAAAGCATCTTATCTGGATGAAGTACCAATAGTTCATTTTTGTTTTTGTTTCTTTTGCCTTCATGGATTTATCTTGCAAGAATTTACTGTGGCCGAGTTTAAAAAGGATGTTGCCTGTGCTCTCCTCTAGGATTTTGATGGACTCTTGTCTCACATTGAGATCGTTCATCCATTTTCAGTTTATCTTTGTGTATGGTGAAAGAGAGTGGTCTAGTTTCATTCTTCTGACTGTGGATGTCCATTTTCCCTGCACCATATATTGTAGAGACTGTCTTTCTTCCAATGGATAGTCTTTCCTACTTTATCAAATATCAGTTGACCATGAAGTTCAGGGTCCACTTCTGGGTTCTCTATTCTGTTCCATTGATCTATGAGTCTGTTTTTGTGGCAGTACCACACTGTCTTGGAGACCACAGCTTTGTGGTACACCCTGAAATCTGGCATTGTGATGCCCCCAGATATGGTTTTCTTTTTTAAAATTCCCCTGGCTATTCGGGGTCTTTCCTGATTCCACACCAATATTAAAATAGTTTGTTCTAACTCTCTGAAGAAAGTCCATGGTATTTTAATTGGGATTGCATTAAACGTGTACATTGCCCTGGGTAACATTGACTTTTTCACAATATTAATTCTGCCATTCCATGAGCATGGAATATTTTTCCATCTCTTTGTGTCTTCCTCAATTTCTTTCAGTAGCGTTCTATAGCGTTTATGGTTGAGATCCTTTACCTCCTTGGTTAGGTTTATTCCTAGGTATCTTATGTTTTTGGGTGCAATTGTAGATGAGATTGCCTCCTCAATTTCTCTTTCTAAAGCCTCATTGTTAGTGTATAGAAATGCCACTGATTTCTGGGCATTGATTTTGTATCCTGCCACGCTACCAAATTGTTGTATGAGTTGTAGCAATCTTTTGGGGGACTGTTTTGGGTTTTCTAGGTAGAGTATCATGTCATTGGTGAAGAGGGAGTGTTTGACTTTTTCTTTGCCAATTTGAATGCCTTTATTTCTTTTTGTTGTCTGATTGCTGAGGCTAGGACTTCCATTACTATGTTCAATAGCAGTGGTGAGAGTGGACATCCCTGTCTTGTTCCTGATCTTAGGGGAAATACTCCCAGGGCTTCCATATTGAGAATGATATTTGCTTTGGGCTTTTCCTGGATGCCTTTTAAGATGTCGAGGTATGTTCCCTCTATCCCTATGTTCTGAAGGGTTTTGATCAGGAATGGATGCTCTATTTTGTCAAGTGTTTTCTCTGCGTCTAATGAGAGGATCATATGGTTCTTGGTTTTTCTCTTGCTGATAGGATGAATCACATTGATTGTTTTACGAGTGTTGAAGCAGCCTTGTGTCCCAGGGATAAATCATACTTGGTCATGGTGAATAATTTTCTTAATGTATTGTTGGATCCTATTGGCTAGTATCTTGTTGAGAATTTTTGCATCCATGTTCATAAGGGATATTGGTCTGTATTCTCCTTTTTGGTGGGGTCCTTGTCTGGTTTTGGAATTAAGGTGATGCTGGCTTCATAGGATGAATTTGGAAGTACTCCATCTCTTTCTATCTCTCCAAACAGCTTTAGTAGGATAGGTATGGTTTCTTCTTTAAAGTTTTTTAGAATTCCCCTGGGAAGCCATCTGGCCCTGGTGTTTTGTGTCTTGGGAATTTTTGGATGAGTGCTCAATTTCCTCCCTTGTTATTGGTCTGTTCAGGTTTTCTATTTCTTCCTGTTACAGTTTTGGTAGTTTCTGGCTTTCCAGGTAAGTGTCCATTTATTCTAGATTGCCTAATTTTTTGGCGTATAACTGTTCATAATATGTTTTTAAAATCATTTGTATTTCCTTGGTGTTGGTAGTGATCTCTCATTTCTCATCATGATTTAATTAATTTGAGTCTTCTCTCTCTTCTTTTTAATAAGGTTGGCTAATGCTTTAGGTATCTTATTAATTCTTTCAAAGAACCAATTCCCGGTTCTGTTGATCTGTTCCACATTTCTTTAGGTCTCGATTTCCTTGAGTTCTGCTCGAATTTTAATTAACTCTCTTCTTCTGTTGGGTGTAGGATCTATCTGCTGTGTTTTCTCTAGCTCCTTTATGAGTAAGGTTAGCTTTTGTATTTGAGTTCTTTCCAGTTTTTGAATGGATGCTTGTATTGCGATGTATTTCCCTATTAGGACTGCTTTTGCTGCATTCCAACGATTTTGAATGGTTGTCTCTTCATGCTCATTAGTTTCCATGAATCTTTTTAATTCTTCCTTAATTTCCTATGACCCTTTCATCTTTAGCAGGATGGTCCTTCACCTCCACGTGTTTGAGGTCCTTCCAAACTTCTTGTTATGATTTTGTTCTAATTTCAAGGCATTATGGTCTGAGGATATGCAGGGGATGATCCCAATCTTTTGGTATTGGTTCAGACTCGATTTGTGACCCATTATGTGGTCTATTCTGGAGAAAGTTCCATGTGCACTTGAAATTGAAAAGAATGTGTATTCAGTTGAGTTTGAATGTAAAGTTTTGTAGATTTCTGTGAAATCCATCGGGTCCATTGTATCATTTAAAGCTCTCATTTCTATGGAGATGTTGTGCTTAGAAGACCTATTGAGTATAGAAAAGGCTAGACTTAAGTCACCAAGTATAAGTGTATTATTATCTAAGTATTTCTTTACTTTGGTTATAATTGATTTAAATGTTTGGGAGCTCCCACATTCGGGGCATATATGTAGAGGATTGTTATGTCCTCTTGTTGGATAGATCCTTTAAGTATGATGTAGTGTCCCTCTTCATCTCTCACTACAGTCTTCGGGGTAAATTTTAGCTTATCTGATATAAGGATGGCTACCCCTGCTTTCTTTTGAGGACCATTTGAATGGTAAATGGTTCTCCAACCTTTTATTTTCAGGCTGTAGGTGTCCTTCTGTCTAAAATGAGTCTCTTGTAGACAGCAAATAGATGGGTCCTGCTTTTTTATCCAGTCTGAAACCCTACGTCTTTTGATGGGGTCATTAAGCCTGTTCACATTCAGAGTTACTAATCGACAGATATGAGTTTAGTGTTATCATGATATCTATTCAGTCCTTGTTTTGTGGATTGTTCCACTGAACTTCTTCTTAAAGGGGAATTTTAAGAGTCCCCTTTAAAATTTCTTGCAGAGCTGGTTTGGAGGTCACATATTCTTTCAGTTCCTGCCTGTCTTGGAAGCTCTTTATCTCTCCTTCCATTTTGAATGAGAGCCTTGCTGGATAAAGTATTCTTGGTTGCATGTTCTTCTCATTGAGGACCCTGAATATATCCTGCCAGCCCTTTATGAACTGCCAGTTCTCTCTGGAGTGGTCTGCTGTTACCCTAATGCTCCTCCCCATAAAGGTCAGGGATTTCTTGTCTCTTGCTGCTTTAAGGATCTTTTCTTTATCTTTGGAATTTGCAAGCTTTACTATTAAATGTCGAGGTGTTGATGGTTTTTATTGATTTTAGGGGGGGGAATCTCTCTATTTCCTAGATCTGAATGCCTGTTTCCCTTCCCAGATTAGGAATGTTTCCAGCTAGGATTTGTTCAAATACATATTCTGGCTCTCTGTCCCTTTCGGCACCCTCGGGACCCCCAATTACACGTAGGTTTTTCTTCCTCAGGCTGTCGTTTATTTCCCTTAATCTGTCTTCCTGGTCTTTTAATTGTCTGACTCTTTTTTCCTCAGTTTCCCTCTTTGCCATCAACTTGGCTTCTATGTCACTCGTTCTTCCACCTCGTTTACCCTCGTCGTTAGGACTTCTAGTTTGGATTGCATCTCATTCAATTGATTTTTAATTTCTGCCTGATTGGATCTAAATTCTGCAGTCATGAAGTCTCTTGAGTCCTTTATGCTTTTTTCTAGAGCCACCAGTAGCTGTATAAGTGCTTCTTTTTTTTTAAATTTTTATTTATTTATGATAGTCACAGAGATAGAGAGAGAGAGGCAGAGACATAGGCAGAGGGAGAAGCAGGCTCCATGCACCGGGATCCCGACGTGGGATTCGATCCCGGGTCTCCAGGATCGCGCCCTGGGCCAAAGGCAGGCGCCAAACCGCTGCGCCACCCAGGGATCCCTGTATAAGTGCTTCTGAATTAGCTTTCTGACATTGAATTGTAATCCGTATTTTGTAACACTTAGGAGAGAGGAGTGTTTCTTTCTTTTGAGGTGAGGTTTTCCTTCTAGTCATTTTGCTCAGTGCAGAGTGGCCAAAAACAAGTTGTATTGGGAAAAGGATAAAAGAGAGAGAAAGAGGAAAGAAAAGAGAAAAAGAGAAAAGGAAGAAAAAAAAGAGAAGGAAAAGAGAAAGAAAAAGAACGAAAGGAATAAAGGGTGGGGGATGCAAACAAATCAAAAAGAAATAAAAGAAAAGAAAAGAAATAAAAGAAAAGAAAAGAAAGAAAAGAAAAGAAAAGAAAAGAAGAAAAGAAAAGAAAAGAAAAGAAAAGAAAAGAAAAGAAAAGAAAAGAAAAGAAAAGAAAAGAAAAAACCACGGGGAGTATCTTCTGATTCTGTATACTTAATTCCCTTGACTTCCCCTGGAACTTGTCCGTGTAGCTGGTCTTCTGGAAGAGGGGCCTGTTGTGCTGATTTTCAGGTGTTAGCTCTTGGGGGAGCTGCTCTGCCCTCTGACTGGTGCAGGGCTCATTTATCCCGTGAGGCCCCAAGAGGAACCATCCCAGTGACGTCGGCAGCTCTCAGCCCTGGATTCAGCTCTCACAGTAACTATGGAGCTCTCCCTCTGCAGGGCCTGGAGATGCCAATGCGGGGACGGTGATCTGCTCAGCTCTGGGCCGAAGCATCCTAGCTGTTGTGGGCCTTCCCAGGGTCTGCCTGTCCCAGGGAGAGGCCGGATTCTGGGCTGTGTCCTGGCGCCCTGTGCTCCAGTGCCTGCGCTTTTGATTCCCCCTCCAGGCCACACAGCCGCCTCCGCAGCACCACCACCCAAGCCCCACTGAGCTGGTCCCAGAGCCCCGCAACCCTCTCTGCAGGGATCCTCTTCCTCTGCCGGAGGCACCTCCGAGCTGCTCCTGGCCTCGCAGCCCCCTCCATGTGGAGCCGCCACCCGAGCCCCTGCGAGCTGCTCCGGGTCCAGCCGTGGTCCCTGCAGTCTTTTAAGGAGCTCAGCAACGGGGTATGGTGCAGTCTCCTGGGTGCGCAGGTGTCTGTTAGTGTTCCAGGGAGCCCGAGGGCATCCCCACCATCCTGGCGTCCTGCTCCAACTCCCTTCAGGAGCCTTTCCATCTGGGAAGATTGGTGAAGCTCCTGCTTCTCCGGGACAGAGCTTTCCTGTCCTGGGGGCACTTGCCCTGTCCTTAGCCCAGCACCTCATGGGGCCCCTCCCCTTGGATGCCTTTTGTTTCTTTATTTTTTCCCCCCTCTTCCTACCTTGATAGAAGTGCGAACTCTTATCACTGTTGCATTCCAGCTGGTCTCTCTTTAAATCCCAGGCCGAAAAAAAATAAAAATAAAAATAAATAAATCTCAGGCCGAATTCATAGATTTTCAGGATGATGAAGATTATCTAGGTAATTTGGTGGGGACAGGTGATTTGGGGACCCTACTCTTCCGCCATCTTGCCCCTCCCTCCACTTTCCTATTTCAAACAATGTCACAGAGACACAGGATAAAGCAATGTGGTTCTCGGGCCCCAGCTGGCTCCATTGGTTAAGAATCCGACTCCTGACTTCACCCTTGGTCTTGATCTCGGGGTCATGAATTCCAGCCCTGTGCTGAACTGTGGACGAGGCATGGAGCCTACTTAAACAAACCAAACCCACAGGGGTGTGGTTCTGGCATAAGCTGAAGGAGCAGAATAGAGAGCCTGGAAGAAAATGCACTCCTATACTGTCAACTGATTTTTTAAACTTAATTTAATTTAAACCCAATTAATTAACAGTATAGTGTATTATACTTTCAAAGGTAGAATTCAGGGATTCACCAGTTGGAGATAACAACAGGACTCATGACATCACGTGCCCTCCTTCATGCCCATCTACCAGTTACCCTGTCCCTCCCTCCCCTCCCCTCCAGCGACCCTCAGTTTGTTTCCTGTGATTGAGTCTTTTTTTTCTCCATCTCTGTTTTCATCTTGTTTTTCCTTCGCTTCACAGATGCCCATCTGCTTTGCTTAATTTCACCTATGAATGCAACCATACGGTAATTTTCTTTCCTGACTGACTTATTTCACTTAACATTATCCCTCTAGTTCTATCCACGTCATTGCAAATGGCAATATTTTCTTCTCTTTGATAGCTGAGTACCATTCCTATCATCTAACTATCTATCATCTATGACCATCATCTATCTTCCATCCTCTTTATCCATCATCTGCCTGAGGGCACCGAGGCTCTTCCCACAGTGTGGCTACTGTGGACCCGGCTGCTGTGGACTTTGGGGTGCAGGTGTCCCCGAGTCTCATGCATCTGTATCTTCGGGGTGAGCTAAGGCCGTGCACCTGCTGGTCCCAGGGCGGCTCTATCTGTAACTTCCTGTGGAGCCTCCACACTGTTTCCATGGCGTCTGCACAGCCTGCGGTGCCGCCCACAGTGGAAGAGGGTTGAGTGAGTTTTACAGGACATGGTAAAAGTCTGGTCCACATTTCATTTCGCATCCTTTGGGCTCCAATTCCTTCTCCTTAAGAATTTTTGGGGAAGCCGTGTGTTGGGCTTCTTTTCAGTCGGACGTATCCGAAGCTAACAGACCACAGCTGGAACCTGGAAGGAGGCAGAGGTCGGCCCGGGGATGGGCACGTGCCTCCTGCACAGCCTCCTGTAGTGCCTGAGGATCCCGCAGGGGGCGCCCGAGCCCAGGCATCGCCCAAGGGGCACGAATGTGCAGTAGGCCTCGTCTGCCTGCACTAACAGGAGCCAGCCTGTGCTGGGGAGGCCTGAGGAAGACGTGGGGACATGTCCACGCTGATGAGCCACAGCCTCCTCAGAATCTGCGGGGAGTCTTCAGGGGGATATTGGGGAGCGTTCAAGCTGACAGCAGCCCTGGTCTCCTCAGGACACATGGTGAGGCTTCCGGAAGATATGGGCCCCCATCTATCCTGATAGGAGACCTTGGGCCGCTTCAGGACCTGCGGGGAGGCTTCAGGAAATTGTGGGCCCGCACCCACCCTGACAGGAGCCCCTGGGCTGCCTCAGGACCCGTGGGGAGGCTTCAGTAAGATGTGAGCCCCCATCCACGCTGACAGGAGCCCCTGGGCCGCCTCAGAACATGTGGGGAGGCTTCTGAAAGATGGGGCGATGCTTCCACTCCGGCAGGAGCTAACTGGCCCCTCAGGACATAAGTTGAGACTTCTGGAAGCTGGGGGCCGCATCCACAGTGACAGGAGCCTCGGCCACCTCAGAACCTGTGGTGATGCTTCGGGAGGACGTGGGGCCACGTCCACACAACCGGACGCTGATGTCCTTAGGACCCCCAGTGTAGACTTCGGGAAATATGGGGATGCGTCCATGTGGACAGAAGACCCCAGCCTTGTCAGAGCCTGTGGTGAGGCCCCAGAAAAATGTGGATGCCGATTCCACACTGACAGAAGTCTCCGGCCTCCTCAGGACACACTGTGAACGATTGGGATGATTTGGGGCCATGTCCATTCTGACAAGAGCCCCCAGCTTCCTCAGGTCTTATGATGAGGCTGAGGAAAATGTGGGGCCACATCAAAACTGAGAGGACCCCCTTCCTCCTCAGGGCCTGCAGCTTGGCTTCGGGACACATGGGTCTGCGTCTAGGCTGACAGCAACCGACAGCATCCTCAGGACCCGCGGTGAGTTTTCAGGGGACATGAGGCCATATCCAGGCTGACAGGAGCACCCGGCCTCCTGAGAACCTGCTGTGAGGCTTCCAGAGGTTGTGAGGCATCCAGAAGGATGTTCCTCCTCCTTCCAGAGTAGGCATACTCCACGTTGGCAGGAGACCCGGCGCACTCAGGACCCACTGACTATGACTCTGGAACACGTGGGGCCACGTCCGCATTCACAGGAGCCCGGCTTCCTCAGGACCCCCTGGAGGACTCTGGAGGCACCGTTGGGAGCCACGTCCATGTCAGAAGGGACTCCTCAGAACCATAGGGTAAGTGAATGTGTAGAATGAATGGTAGGATCAGGGGAGGGGAGGTGGTTGGTGGTTAGGCTTAGGTTAGATGTTAGAGGTTAGTGATTATGCTTATGGTTACAGATTAGAGGTTAGGGTGAGGGATAAAGGTAAGGGTCAGTGGTTAGGAGTTAGGATGGGGGTTTCGGTTAGGGACAGGAGTTAGAGTTAGAGTTAGGGTTTAGACTTTAGGGATTAGGGCAGGAGGTTAGGAGTTGGGGTTTGGGTTATGGTTAGAGTTAGGGTTCACGTAGGTTTGCAGTTAGGGTTAGGGGTTAGGGTGTGAGTTAGGGTTAGAGGTTAGCGTTAGGGGTTAGAGTTAAAGTTAAGGCTAGGTTTAGGGTTAGGGCGAGGGTTAGGTTTAGGATACGGGTTAGGGCTAGGATTAGGGTTAGAGTTTGGTTAGGGGTTAGGGTTAGGGTCAGGTCAGGGTCAGGGTACGGTTTTGGAAAAGGGTAAGAGAGGGTTAGACAGTGGGTTAGGGATTAGTTTTAGGGTCCGGGTTAGGGTACAGTTTGGGATATGAGATAGGATTAGTATTAGAGGGTTAGGGTTAGGGTACAGGTTAAGGTTAGGAATAGGATTTGAGTACATTAAGTTAAGGTTATGGTTAGAGGTTAGGGTTAGGGTTAGATTTAAGGTAAGGGTCAGGGTTAAAGGTTTAGAATAGGTTTAGGAGTTAGGGTGAGGGTTGGCAGGAAGGTTCAGAGAATGTGTTTTGGTCTTGGGGTTTGTGTTTGGTTTTTGATTAGTGATAGTTCTTGTTGAGGGTTAGGTTAACATTAGGCTTAAGTGTAGGCTTAGGGTTATATCTGTGTATGGTTAGAGTTTGTGTCTTGGCATGTGCTTGCACTGGGAATCCTAGCATCTTGGGCAGTTTAGTTTCATGCACTCTATTTAGGTTTTGGTTTCAAGGATAGCCTGACTCCACCAAGTCAGCGACCTCCCCAGAGATCATTTTAAAATGATCAAATTCCAGGTTTCTCTGGGGTGAGAATAGGCATGGCAGGCTTCTCCTGCGCTGAGCTAAGGAGGGAATTTGTGGCTCTAAAGACTCTTTGTTTGGATTTTCAGTTGCCTTTCTGATTTTATCTCTTGTGCGCCAATGTTTCCTCTATACTACCAATTATTATTTTAAAGTTTTACTTGAATTCCTCTTTGTAAACACAGTATGATATCGTTTCCAGTTTACCACATAGTGATTCATCCCTTGAATACAACGCCTGGTACTGGTCAGAGGTGACCTCTACTATTCCCATCCCCTGATTCCCCATCCCCCCCCCCACTTTCCTCCTGTATTTATTAGTTTAATCTCTGTGGTTAAGAGTATGTTTCTTGGTTTGCATCTCTCATCCCCCCCTTCGCCCCTTTGTCAGTTTGTTTGGTTTCTTAAAATTCATATGTGAATGCAATTGTATGGTATTTGGTATCTGTCTTTCTCTGACTGAGTTCATTTAGCATAAGTCCCTTCCACTTCTCCCACATCATTGTAAATGGCATCCTTTCATCCCTTCTGATGACCGAGTGATGTCGCAGTGTGTATACTTACCACATCGTCTCTGCCCATTCATCTGTCGATGGACATCTGGGCTCTCTACACAGTTTCGCTGTTGTTGATAACGCTGCTACCAACACTGGGCTGCGTGTTCCTCTTCGAATCTACTAAACTACTTTTGTATCCTTGGGGTAAATACCTAGCTTTGCAATTTTGGAATTGTAGGGTAGCACTATTTTTAACTTCTTTTTTAATTTCTTTTTTATGATAGTCACAGAGAGAGGGGCAGAGACACAGGCAGTGGAAGAAGCTGGCTCCATGCACCGGGATCCCATCGTGGGATTCGATCCCAGGTCTCCCGGATCACGCCCTGGGCCAAAGGCAGGGGCCAAATGGCTGCGCCACCCAGGTATCCCCTATTTTTAACTTCTCGAGGACCCTCCAGACTGTTTTCCACAGTGGCTGCAACTTTATTTATGTATTCATGAGAGACAGAGAGGCAGAGTTATAGGCAGAGGGAAAATGAGGCTCCATGCGGGGAGCCTGATGTGGGACTTGATCCCCCAGGACCCCGGGATCATGACCTGAGCCAAAGCACATGCTCAACCACTGAGGCACCCAGGTGCCTTGCTCATTAAATTCCTTTGCTAGTTATGGGTCTCTACACATTTTCTATTTCTTCCTATTTCAGTTCTGCTCGTTTGCACATTTCTAGGGATTTGTCCATTTCTTCCAGGTCTCCCAGTTTGTTAGCGTATAATCTTTCATAGTATTCCCTTATAACTGTCTTTTTTTCTGGTGTTGATTGTGATCTCTCTTCTCTCATTTGTGATTTTATTTATTTAGGTCTTTTCTCTTTTCTCGTTGATAAGCCTGGCTAGGGTTGATCCATTTTATTAATAATTTTAAAGAACCAGCTCTTAGTTTTGTTATTCCATTCTATTGTTTTGTTGTTTCTGTGTTGTTTATTTCTGCACTCATCTTTATTTTTTCCCTTCTTCTGTAGGCTTTAGGCCTTGTTTGCTATTCCTTATTCAGCTCCTTCAGGTGTAGGGTTAGGATGTGTATTGGAGACTTCTTGTTTCTTGAGGTAAGCCTGTATTGCTATGTACTTCCCTCTTAGGACTGCCTTTGCTACATCCCAGAGGTTTGGAGAAATGTGTTTTCATTTTCATTTGTTTTAAATTTCCTCTTTAATTTCCTGGTTGCTCCATTCACTCTAGTAGGATGATCATAAACTCAACATATTTTTGGTCTGTCCAAATTTTTTCTTACCTTCGACTTCCAGTTTCATAGCGCCGTGGGCCAAAAATGTACATGGTGTGATATCAACCTTCCTGTACCTGTTGTACCTGTTGAGGGCTGATTTTTGGGCCCTGATATGATCTGTTCGGGAGAATGTCCCATGTGCACTTGATAGGAAAGTGTATTCTGCTTTCAGATCTAATTTTCTAACTATATCTGTTCAGTCCCTGTGGTCCAGTGTGTCAAGGCTATTGTTCCCTTGTTGATTTTCTGCTAGACGATCGGTCCATTGCCATAAGTGGGTGTTGAAATGCCCTGTCAGTGTATTATTATCAGTGAGTTCCTGTACGTTTGTTGTTAATTTGTTTCTATATTTACGTGCTCCCATGTTGGCAGCATAAATATTTAGTTGTTTGATCTTGATAGTCTTTTTAATTATGAAATAATGTTCTTCATCTCTCCTTACAGGATTTGTTCTTTCTTTTTGAGATTTAAATATTTTATTTATTTTTTCATGAGAGATACACAGAGAAGCAGAGGCAGAAACATAGGCAGAGGGAGAGGCAGGCTCCCCTAAGGGAGGCCGATGTGGGACTCGATCCTGTGATCCCAGGTTCACACCCTGAGCTGAAGGCAGATGCTCAACCACTGAGCCACCAGGTGTCCCCCAGGGTTTGGTTCCAAATCTCGTTTGTCTAAGTATGGGTCCTCCAACTTTCTTTTGAAATCCATTAGCGTGGTAGATGATTTTCCCGCCCTATCAATCTGCTGGTGTGTATACGTGTAAGGTGAGCATCTTGTAGGCAGCATACAGAAGGATCTTGTTTTTTTAATAACGATTTTATTTATGAGAGAGAGAGAGAGAGGCAGAAAATTAGGGTGAGAGAGAAGCAGACTCCACTCCTGGAGCTCAATATGGGACTTGATCCCAGACTGCAGGATCATACCCTGAGTCAAAGGTAGATGCTCAACCCTTTGAGCCACCCAGGCTTCCAGGATCCTGTGTTTTAAGCCACTCTGATACCCTGTATCTTTTGATTGAAGCATTTAGTCTATCGGCATTCAGAGTGATTATTCAAAGATATGAACTTTGTGCCTTTGTGTTACCGGAAGAGTTGGTGTTTCTGGTGATGTTCTCTGGGCCTTTCTAGTCTTTGTTGCTTTTGGACTCTTTTTTTCCCCCACTAGAAGAGTCCCTCTTAAAATTCCTTACTGGACTAGTTAAGTGGTCATGAACTCCTTTATATTTTGCCTGTCTGGAAAATCATGATCTCTCCTTCTCTCCTGAATGACACCCTTGCTGAGGCAAGAATTCATACAAATTGGACACCAACAAAAAGAAATTTAAAAACATAAAATAAATTTTTGGTCTTATGATTGAGGAAAATGGCATTTAGGAGGAAAACCAGAAGCTGAAAGAGAGGAGGACAGATTTCACCCTCCGTAGCCTTCACAGGGACATGATGTCCTTTCCAAGGAGGGGCCTCCCCTCTGTAGGATGCTTCCAGCCCCTCTGTGAGCCTTGTTGGAACCAAGCAGGCACATCTCTGTGCCTCCAGCACCTCTGCAGTCATGGTTTGTTGCGTCTTTCATGTATCCTATTGGAGACCACAGCGTCGTGTATGTAACCATCCGGCTGCTGTTAGACAACATTGGGGGGATTCCAACTTTTGTTGGTTTTGGGGTGTGTGTGTGTCTATCACATGTAGCTATCACGTGCAGCTATTGGATCCTCTGGCTGGGTCACCCAAATGCCCAAATGGTTGGCACAACATCATTTCTGGTGCTGGTGCTGGGCGGCTAGCTAGGCTCTCCTGGCAGACCCGGGGCTCGCTCTTGCCGTGACTTTCTGCTGGAGGTTCAGCTGAGCTGGAAGGTCCGGCTTGGCTATATTCCCATGTGAGGCAATGGGTCCTGCCATGTGCTGGCTGCTTATCTTCTCCCTGATGCCTCTCCAGCAGGGAGCCAGACCTTGGGGCCATCCTGGTGGGAGCTCCTGAGGATCCAGCTGCCCATGGTGGGGAGCCTGGGGCTGCCTGTGTTTGCGAGTCTGGGTGGGGACGGGGCTGGGGTTCCTCGGTCCCCTGTGCTGCCTGACCTTCAGGCTGAGCCCCATGCTCACCCGCCCCTACTCAGTCAGGCAAGGAGGGTGCCCTCCACACGCTGGTGTGAGAGATTCAAGCACCACAAGGTGTGCACGCTGAGTCCATCTGGTGAGGCTGGCCCAGGTGAGTGATCTGCAAGTGTGGGACCCAGGAAATTTAACAAAAATCTCCTACCCCTGGAGAGGCAGAGCAGGACTGATTCCATTTTGTGCTACACCCCCACCTCCAGGATGACCCCTACATGACCTTCTTATTGCTTAAGGCGCTGCCCCACCCTAGTCAGGCCGCTGGGCACACCCTTATCTGAAATCAGCTCATAACAATGTAACCCTGCTTTATGTCCCCCAAAACTGCACTCCGATTCTGACCAAAGTAATAGGCTAGCGCAAGTGGATACTATAGGGTAAGGTGTAATTCAATTGGCCACCTGCTTGTGAACAGACATGACTGTGCAACTTTCTGTGTATCCCATGGGCCACTGGCCCCTATAAAGCTGCTACGCCTCTTAGTCTCAGGGTCCAAGTCCATTCTCTGCTGTGTCAGGTGCACTTGGAACCAAGCTCCAGCTTGTAAAGAAACCCTTGGGAGTTTGCATTGGTGTTGGCTCCTCGGTGGTTTCTCGGATTCACAATCTTGGGCATAACACAAGGGCCTGCTGTCCTGACATCCCTTCTAGGGCCATGCTGACCACCCCACAGGTCCTCTCTGCCCCAGGCACACAGGCACGGGGATGATGCGTGGAGGAAGGGCCCCGGAACACGGCCTGCCCAGGCCCCCTGGATAGAGGGAGCACAGACAACCGGGTTGCTTTGCACAGAACCTGGTGACCTGAGGCTTCCTGGCTGTCACTCTGTCCCAGCCCTTCCTGGCCCGCGGGGCACAGCCTGAGTCCTAGTAAAGTCTGTCAGGTCCTGGCCCTGGCGTCTGGCCGCCCCTGGAAGGCACATGGGGACGTCAGCTGGCTGTGCATGGTGGTGCCCCTGCAGGGGCTGGTGGGGCATGGGTGGTGCCCCCTCCTCCTCTCTGGTGGTCTCTCCAAGCCCTGTGCACAGTGTTATGGATGACACAGAAACGGGCTGGCTGTACATTTTCACACCACAACACTTTATTGACTTTCTACAGCAAACGGGTCAGGGCCGAGGGGGCGCGCCTGCCCCTGGGAATGGAGAGGTTTCTGTCCTTTAGGGGAGGGCAAGAATGACACGGGTTGGGGAGGCGGGTGCTGGAGTCCCCCACCTGGGAGCATGTGTGGAATCCGGGGTGGGGGCGTGTGTCCTGAGGTTTCAGCCTGACAGACGGTTCTGAGGACAGCAGAGCTGACCTGGACCTGCGCTGGGTCCAAGCAGGACAGCTGGACCCTGGCCTTGGGCTCCCAGGGGCCCCAGCACCTGGAGCAGCCTGGCTCCTGGTGTGGCTGTGGGTGGGGCCCACCGGCCTACCCCTGCTCTCCCCAACCTGGGTTTCCCAGGATCCAAAGGGCGCCCTAGGTCAGTGACCTGGATCAGTGGGTTAAGCCCAGGGCCCAAGAGGCCACATTTAGCTGTGAGAGGGCTCACACAGCCTGGGGCCAGAATCCAGGGCTGGCCAGGGCCATGGGGGGCTGGATCCCATTAGTCTTTGTGTTGGCCCTGGGGGGCTCAAATCAACTCAGCCTCCACAGAGCCCGGGGTGAAGTCAGTCCAGGTCCCTATGGGTTAGGGGCTGGTGTCCTGTGCAGGGTGTGCTGCCCTCCAGGAGGGACACTGTGCGGAGGCAGGGCACGGTGCATCCTCTGCACCACTCACCTGCACCCACCCTGTCGGGGGCTCCATGTCTTTCCTGCTCTGCTCCCTGCAACCCCTGGGTACCCTATGGGACACCAGGGCTTCTGATGGGATCAGGGTATGCAGAAAAACCCGGGGAGGCTGAGCTTGTCCCACAGGGGGCACCTGTACCAGCTCCTTGCTGGGGATAAATGGTGTGGCGTAGGATCGTGTGGGGGCAGGACTATGATTATGGTGGATTGTGGGGGATGGCTGTAGGGGGATTGTGTTGGGGTATAGTGTGGGTGGGGATTGTGTGGGGCTGTGTGGGTATGAGGGGGATGGTGGGATGCTATTGGGGATGATGATGAGGGGGTTGGAGTGGGAGTGGGGAATGAGGGGGATGTTGTGGGGGCCTGTGGACACAGGGTATCTGCTTCCACTAAGATGCACAAGGAGACATCTAGCCGTTAAAGGCAACCCAGTCTGGGGATTGTTGTGACACCTGCCCCTGGGGCACGGTGTGGTCAGTGAAGGGCCCTGGCTGGACCGGGGGCATTATCTGGGGGTCATCATAATATGTATGCTTTCAAATTTTTTATTTTTTAAATATTTATTTATGATAGTCACAGAGAGAGACAGGGAGGCAGAGACACAGGCAGAGGGAGAAGAAAGCAGGTTCCATGCACCGGGAGCCCAATGTAGGATTCGATCCCGGGTCTCCGGGATCGTGCCCTGGGCCAAAGGCAGGCACCAAACCGCTGCGCCACCCAGGGATCCCCATACGTATGCTTTCAAATTGCAAATTGTCTCAAATTAAATGCATATAATTTAGAAATATATAAAGCACCGAGAGTGGATGTCACTCTGACCCTTCTGACCCTCATGGGATCGATGTGTGTCCTGCTCCAGCCGTGGCCATGCCGCCTGGCCCCCAGGTCCGGTTCATGCCTCCCACATCCCCAACCCCATCCCCTGCTTCTCATGGGGCCGTCCCTCTGCCCATTTGGTGGTTGTTCAGCTTCCCATGGCAACCCCTGGAGGCCCCATCCTAGTGGTCTCCTCATCCCTGAGGCCCGGAGGGGTGGGCAAGGGGGTCATCCCAATCACCCTACCATGGAGCGGTATGTTGTTGGCTGCTGTTACTCCCCTGGCCTCAGAGGCCCCCGTTTTCCCTACTCAGAAGCCCCCGGGGGCCCAAAGTTCGTGGCCCAGCAGCCTCACCCAACACCTAGCAGTCCTAAAACATGATGTGGCTGCCGAACGTCCTGTTACGTCCAGGTTTACCTGCGTGATGTCCTAGGAGGAGACCAGGGGCCTCTTCCTTCATTCCTGTGGGAAAACCGGGGAGGAGGAGCAGGCATTAGGGACACAGACCCGAACTGTCACGAGCTGCCATGTTGGGCAGGGAGCCTGTGGTCACCATGGGAGTGTGCCCTTGCCGAAACCTCCTTCCTTCCTCTGGGAGGCAAGGGATGGCGGGGAGCGCCCACTGTGCCCGTGGGACCTGTGTGACGGTCTGTGCCCAGCTGTTGTGGGCAGGGAGGTGACGGAGTGTCAGCCTTGGTGGGAGGGGATAGAGGTTCAGCCAAGGTGGGAGGGGACATGGGGGTATTGTGCCCAAGATTGCGAATCCAAGAAAACCACTAAGGAGGTGACACCGATGCAAACACACAAGGGTTGATTCCAAACTCGAGCTTGCATCCAGTACACCCAACACAGCGGAACAGGGACTTGGACTCTGAGGTGGGTTTTAGCTTAGTTTTAAGGGCTGGTCTCAGGGACCTCCAGAATGGCTGGAGCAATTCCTCAATTTCTGTTTACATTTTGATATGGGCCTTCAAGGGCATGACCTCTGTTCTCATTCTAATAGGGGCTTCCTGCCCTTGGCCTGGGCTCTGTTTTGATTCTATTGTGGGGCTTTCTAGGACATTAAGCTGTAAACTTTTGTTTTTTTTCCTGTAAATGCAGGCATGTAAATTTCAGCTCCTCTTCACAGGGGCCTGGGATGGCTGGGCGTGTGCGAATGCTGAATTTTAAATTGGAATGGCCTTAATTTTCTCGGCCTCCATGCATCCTGTCCCATCCTATCTAGCTCCTTCCCCCTTCCCAAGAGCTCCTAAGAGAGCAATTGCAAATGACCCTCAGCGTGGCATCCTGTGTTGAGGGACAGGCCCAGTGATTGGGATCAGGAAGACCTGGAGCATGGCGTCCCAGCTGTGCAGCTGGATTCGATGCTGCAGACTCTTATTCCCTAAGGCTATGTTGACAACTGACTTTGTACATAGAAAACCTCTCCTTTGTCTTTAAAAGATGAGGAGCCAGTCAAAGCGTTTTTTCTCTGCCCATCTGATTGCTCAGATTCCAATCTGAGACGTATTTCCTGTTAATAAGGATAATTTACTACTATCTGTAGTACTATGGTTAAAATATTCTGACACAAGAGTTTCAGGGGGTGACGGTTTCTCATCTCTTTCTTCACAGTTCAGTCACTCATCAGGAAATGCATCTTTATGGATTTGGAAAGAACTGAGAGACATTATTACCAATGGTCCTATATTATGTGAAGGATTTTTTCCTGAGATTCTTCCCATGTTTCACCTGACACTGAAACACTGTGAACTCCTTGGAAGACAAATGTCAAGGAAATAAATGTTATGCGTTGCAAATTTTAAATACACTTGCAATATGGTGTCTATTATACTAGAAGTATTTTTATCTGATTTTTGCTATTTTATTATCCATTCCTGCTTTTCAGGGTGAGGAGGCATTATACGTGTTCAAAAGTGTTTTTCTTTCCTTCTGACCTAAAATTCTTACTTTGTTTCCATCAAAGGAACTCTTTAAGAATAAGGCAAATGTTAATTCAACTATTCTTAAAATGTCTTCACAGTTGGAGCCTGATTCATTTAAGTCAATTTTCAAAATAGATTGTATTAGGAAAAAAACAAAGATTTATAGGGAAATTGAGAAGATAGTACAGTGCATTCACATGCACTTGCACTCAATTTCTCCAATTATTGATATCTTATTTTAGTATGGTACAAATATGAGCTAATGAATCAATATTAAAATAGTCGCATTAACCAAAGACCATACTTTATTCAGATTTCCTTAGTTTTTGCTAAGTTACCATCCCTCATATCACATTCCATTGTCCTCATGTTTTCTTAGGCTCCTCTGGATTGTGACAGTCTTTCAGCCTTTCCTTGTTGTTGTTGCCCTGGAACACTTTGAGAAGTAGAGTATTTTGTAAAATTTCCCTCAGGTGGTACATGTCTGTCATTTATCTCATGATTGAACAGTTTTTTTGGATTATATACAGAGATATACTGCCATTTTCATTATATCATATAAAGGATATACTATCAACATGATTTATCAGTCTTGGTATCGATCTGATCACATTGCTGAGATAGTGTTTGTCAGCTTTCTACGCAGTAAACTGATCCTTTTTTATTATTATTAAACATTATTATTATATTATCAATATTATTTTAAGTTTTTCATATTATATTTTGTAGAAGGAAGTTTACAATGTGTATTCCTCACATAAGAGTGGGAAGCTATGCTCATGAACTTGAGTGTGGAATGTCTGCATAATTTGTTTGAAATTCTTCTACATGGGTAATTTCTCTTCTTCTGGGTTTGTTTGTTTCTTTTTCAAAGATGTTTTATATTTATTTGAGAGAGAGAGGAGAATAAATCCATGAGTGAGGGGGCAGAGGGAGAGGGAGAAGCAGGTTCCCTGCTGAACAGGGAGCCTGCCTTGGGACCTGGATCATGATATGAGCCTAAGGCAGAAGCTTAACTAGCTGAACCACACAGGTGCCACTCTTTTCTTTCTCTTTCTTTCTTTCTTCTTCTTTCTTTCTTCTTTCTTTCTTCTTTTCTTTTCTTTCTTTTCTTTTTATTTTCTTTCTTCTTTCTTTTTCTTTTTCTTTCTTTTTTTAATAATAATTTATTTTTTATTGGTGTTCAATTTGCCAACATACAGAATAACACCCAGTGCTCATCCCGTCAAGTGCCCCCCCTCAGTGCCCCATCACACATTTACCCCAACCGCCCGCCATCCTCCCTTCCATCACCCCTAGTTCGTTCCCAGAGTTAGGAGTCTTTATGTTCTGTCTCCCTTTCAGATATTTCCCACACATTTCTTCTCCCTTCCTTATATTCCCTTCACTATTATCTATATTCCCCAAACTGAATGAGAACATACAATGTTTGTCCTTCTCCGATTGTCTTACTTCACTCAGATAATACCTTCCAGTTCCATCCACGTTGAAGCAAACGGTGGGTATTTGTCATTTCTAATGGCTGAGCAAGGACCACCTTTTCTCTTTCTTCATCTTCTGAGTCTCCTATGGTATGAATGTTATTGTTTTAATAAGTGGCTGACTTCCCTACGTCTGTCTCTGTGGTCCATAAACTTTCTTCTTTTTAAGGCTTCCACTTGGGACTGCATCTCAGTTATAGCATTTTTAACATTGACCTGATTATATTTAAGTTCTTTTATTTCTACAGTAAAGGTTTCTCTAGTTTTCTTCTGTGCTCTTTTTCCAGCCCACCTGCTATCTTTATAATCATTGTTTTTAAACTGTAGTTAGATATCATATATGTGTATTGATGAACTTCCTGGCTGTGAGTAGACCTCATGTTATTTTATGGAGGTGAATTTCTCCATCTCATTATATTTTCCAGAAAAGAAAGAAGGAAGAAAAGGAAAACCAAGAAAACAAACAACTGCCCTCCCCCCCCCAAACAAAAACAGATTATTTGGCCTGCTTATTAAAAGATTCTAATCCCAAATAGAAACAATTAAAGTGTCCCCTGGGGGCGCAGGGGTTTAGTGCCTGCCTTTGGTCCAGGGCAGGACCTATAGACTCTGGATCGAATTTCACGTTGGGCTCCCAGTGCATGGAGCCTGCTTCTCCCTGTGCTCGTGTCTCTGCCCTCTCTCTCTCTCTCCTCTCTCTCTCTCTTTTCTCTTTCTCTCTGTTTGTGACTATCATCTATAAATTGAAAAAATTAAGAATAAACACAATTAAAGTACTATGAAAGTAAAATAAGAATATATAAGGTACATACATAAAAATTTAAAATTAAGGCAATTAATAAAAAAGAAATCAAAGAAATAAATGAAAAAAGAACACAAAGTACAAAGGAATGTATACCCTACTTTCAAGCAGAGCTAAAGATCTGCAGGCCTCTGTGGTCTGACAACTTGGTGGCAGCGAATGGTCTGTGTGGGTCTGGGGAGGGCCGTGGCGCTGATTATCAGGTGCACATCTTCCCTGGGAGATGCACCTTCGGGGCCAGAGGCGGGGTGGGCTCGTAAGCGTCTCTGGGCTCAGTGGGCGGTGCTGTGTGCTACTCCTGAGACTCGGCCCTGATAGGCGGGATGCGGGTGGGGTCTCTGGGTCCTCTGGCTCTGGGGCAGAGCATCCGCCCCCCAGTCTGCTGGGGCCTCCACAGAAGGCTGCCAAGTCCCCGGGTCTCCGCCGTTTCTCTCAGAACCCTGCGTTCACTCTAAACTCATCTGAGCTTCTTTTGGTATGGTTTTGTATCTCAGACTGTTTGCCCAAGATTGCGAATCCGAGAAACCATTGAGAAGCCCAACAGCAATGCAAACACACAAGGGTTTATTTACAAGCTTGAGCTTGTTTCCACGTATACCCGACAGAGCGGAGCAGGGACTTGGACCACGGAGGTGGGTTTTAGCTTAGTTTTAAAGGCTGGTCTCAGGGTCCCCGAGTCCCATGCATCTGTATTTGGGTGAGCTAAGGCTGTGCACCTCTGGTCCCAGGGGCGTCTCTATTTGTAACTTCCTGAGGAGCCTCCACACTTTTCCAGGGCGGCTGCGCCAAGCCTGCGGTCCCGCCCACAGAGGAAGAGGGTTGAGTGAGTTTTGCAGGATGTGTTGAAGTCTGGTACACATTTCATTTGTGTCTTGTGGGCTCCAATCACTTGTCCTTAAGTATTTCTGGGGAAGACGGGTATTGGGCTCCGTTTCAGTGAGACGTTTCCAAAGCTCATAGGCCTCAGCTGGAGCCTGGAAGGAGGCAGTTGTGGCCCTGTGCATGGGGACCCTGCCTCCTGCATGGCCTCCTGCAGTGCCTGAGCATCTCGCAGGAGGCTCCCAAGCCCAGGTCTGGCCCAAGTTCCGCGAAGGCTCAGTAGGCCTCGTCCACCTGCACTAACAGGAGCCCACCTGTGCTGGGGAGGCCTGAGGAGGACGTGGGGACGCATCCACGCTGATGAGCCCCGGTCTCGTCAGGAACTGCAGTGAGGCTTCAGGAAGATGTGGGCCCGCATCCACCCTGACAGGAACACCTGGGCCGCTTCAGGACCTGCAGGGAAGCTTCAGGAATCTGTGGTGCCGTGTCCACTCTTGCAGGAGCTCCCGGGCCGCTCAGGATATAAGTTGAGGCTTCTGGAAGGTGGGGGCCGCATCCACGGTATCAGGAGCCCTGGCCTCCTCAGAACCCGCAGTGACGTTATGGGAGGACGTGGGGCCACGCCCACACAACAGGACGCTGACGTCCTCAGGACCCCCGGTGTAGACTTCGGGAAATATGGGGATCCTTCCATGTGGACAGAAGACCCCAGCTTGTCAGGCCTTTGGTGAGGCCTAAGAAAGATGTGGGTGCCGAATCCACACTGACAGGAGTCTCCGGCCTCCTCAGGATCTGCCCTTTGGCTTCGGGATATATGGGGCTATGTCTATGCTTACAGGAGCCCACAGCCCCTTCAGGACCGCGGTGAGTTTTCTGGGGGCCGTGGGGCCATGTCTAGGCTGACAGGAGCCCTCGGCCTCTGAGGACCTGCTGTGAGGCTTCCAGAGGATGTGAGGCATAGTCCACAGTGACAGGAGACCCAGCGTCCTCAGGACCCTGACTATGACTCAGGAACACGTGGGGCCACATCACACTCACAGGATCCTGGCTTCCTCAGGACCCCCTGGAGGACTCTGGAGGGCCGTTGTGGGCCACGTCCACATCAGAAGGGACTCAGAACCACAGTGTAAGTGAAAGGGTAGAATGAATGGTAGGGTCAGGGGAGGGGGGCACTTGGTGGTTAAGTTATGTTAGATGTTAGGGTTTAGTGATTATGATTATGGTTACGGATTTAAGGATAGCGTGAGGGATAAGAGGATAAGGGTAAGTGTGAGTGGTTAGGAGTTGGATGGGGGTTAGGGAGTAGGGAAAGGGGTTAGGGTTAGTGTTAGGGACAGGATTAGAGTTAGGGTTAGGGTTTTAGGCTTAGAGATTAGGGCAGGATGTTAGGAGTTGGGGGTTAGGGTTATGGTTAGTGTTAGGGTTGGATTAGGTTTGCAGGTTAGGGTAATGGGTTAGGGAGTGAGTTAAGTTAGTTGTTAGGGTTACGGGTTAGGGTTAAAGTTAGTGCTAGGTTTAGAGTTAGGGTGAGTGGTAGGGTTAGGATAGGGGTTAGGATTAGGGTTAGTGTTGGTTAGGGTAATGGTCAGGTCAGGGTCAGGGTAGGGTCAGTGTACGGTTTTGGAAAAGGGTAAGAGATAGGGTTAGGCAGTGGGTTAGGGTAGTTTTAGGGTACGGGTAGGGTACAGTTTGGGGTATGAGATAGGGTAGTATTAGAGGGTTAGGGTTAGGGTACAGGATAAGGTTAAGAATAGGATTGAATACATTAAGTTAAGGTTAGGGTTAGAGGTTAGGGATAGGGTTAGATTAAGGTAGGGGTCAGGGTTAAGGAAGCCTAAGAATAGGTTTAGGAGTTAGGGTGATGCTTGGCAGGTAGGTTCAGTGAATGTGTTTCGGTTCTTGGGGTTTGTGTTGTTTTTGATAGTGATAGGTCTTGTTTAAGGTTTAGGTTAACATTAGGCTTAAGTGTAGGGTTAGGGTTATGTCTGTGTAGGTTAGAGTTTGGGTCTTGGCCTGTGCGTGCACTGGGACTCCTAGTATCTTGGGCAGTTTAGTTTTATGCACACTATTTAGGTTTTGGGTTCAAAGATAGCTGACTCCAACAAGTCAGTGGCCTCCCCAGAGAATCAAAATCCAGGCTTCTGCTGGGGTCAGAAAAGACATGGCAGGCTTCCCCGAGCTGAGCTAAGGAGGGGATTGTGGATCTAAATACTCTTTATTTGGATTTTCAGTTGCCTTTCTGATTTTATCTTGTGCGCACATGTTTCATCAATACTAACAATTATTATTTTAAATTTTAATGAATTCCTGTTTGTAAACACAGTATGATATAGTTTCAGGTTTACCACATACTGATTCAACCCTTGGATACAATGCCTGGTACTGGTCACAGGTGCCCTCCACTATCCCCATCCCTGATTCCCCATCTCCCCCAACTTCCTTTATCTATTAGTTTATTCTCTGTGGTTAAGAGTGTTCTTGGTTTGCTTCTCTCATCCCAATCGATCCCTTGCCAGTTTGTTTGGTTTCTTAAAATTCACATGTGAATGCAATTGTATGGTATTTGGTATCTGTCTTTCTCTGACTGAGTTCATTGAGCATAAGTCCTTTCCACTTCTCCCACATCATTGTAAATGGCTTCATTTCATCCCTTGTGATGACCAAGTGATGTCGCAGTGTGTATATTTACCACATCGTCTCTGCCCATTCATCTGTCGATGGACATCTGAGCTGTATCCACAGTTTGGCTATTGTTGATAACGCCACTACAAACACTAGGCTGCGTGTCCCTCTTTGAATCTAAGAGACTACTTTTATATCCTCGGGATAAACACCTAGCTGTGCAATTTTGGAATCATAGGTACTTCTACTTTAACTTCTTGAGGACCTCCACACTGTTTTCCACAGTAGCTGCACCTGTTCACAGGACCACGAGGAGTGTAAGGGGGCTCCGCCTTCTCCATAGCCTCACCGACACCTGTTGTTTCTTGTGTTGTTAATTTTAGCCATTCTGACGGCTGTCAGGTGACATCTCATTGTGGTTTTGGTTTGCATTTCCCTGATGAGGGTGACGCTGTGTGTCTGTCCATGTGTCTGGTGGCCATCTGTATGTCTTGTCAGAGACAAAGTCCATTCATGTCTTCTGCCCATCTGCAGTTGGATAATTTGTGTTTAGGATGCTGAGATTTATATTTGCTTTACGTATTTTGCATACTAACTCTTTATTGGATGTGTTGTTTACAAATATCTCCTCTCATTTTGTATGTTGCATTTAGCGTTGCTTGTTTCCTTCACTTTGCAGAAGCTTTTCAATTTGATGAACTCCCAATAGGATTTTTGCTTTTGTTTCACTCACCTCAGATGCATACTTGGAAAGAAGATCCAATGGCCAATGTCAAAGATGTTGCTGCCTATCTTTCTTTTGTATGGTTTCAGGGTCACATTTAGGTCTTCATCCATTTTGAATTTATTTTTTATATATGGTGTAAGAAAGTTGTCCAGTTCCTTCTTCTGCATTGGCTGCCTGGTTTTCCCAACACCATTTGTTCTTATCCTGGGCTCAGGGTTAGGGTTGTTGAAGGCTGTCTTTGTGCCATTGGATATTCCTTCTTGCCTTGTTGTCGATTAATGGACCATAGAGTTACAGTTTTTTTAATTTTTTTATTTTTATGATAGAGAGAGAGAGAGAGAGGCAGAGACACAGGCAGAGGGAGAAGCAGGCTCCATGCAGCGGGGGAGCCCGACGTGGGATTCGATCCCGGGTCTCCAGGATCGCGCCCTGGGCCAAAGGCAGGCGCCAAACCGCTGCGCCACCCAGGGATCCCCGAGTTACAGGTTTATAACTTGTTTCAGCTTTCCATTCTATTCTATTGATATAAGCGTCTCCTGTTGGGAGATTCTTGATTGCCGATTCAATTCTCTGCTGGTTATCTGGTGTTCAAGTTTCTTATTTCTTCCTTTTCATTTTTGCTAGTTATATATTTCTAGGAATTGATCTATTTCTTCCAGGTTCGGGGCTGCTGGCATACAATGTTTCATAATGTTCTCTTATAAACGTTTGTATTTCTAGTGTGGTGTTATTCTCTTTTCTCATTTGTGATTTTATTTGGGTCCTTTCTCATCTTTATATCTTTTCTTTTTTAAATTTATTTAGTATTCATGTGAGACGCAGAGAGACAGAGGTATAGGCAGAGGGAAAATGGGGCTCCATGTGGGGAGCGTGATGTGGCACTTGATGCCCCAGGATCCTGGGATCGTGACCAGAGCCAAAGCACATGCTCAACCACTGAGGCACCAGGGGCCTTGCTGATTCAATTCCTTTGCTAGTTATGGGTCTGTCGTTCACATTCTATTTCCTATTTCAGTTTTGATTGTTTGCACATTTCTAGGGATCTCTCCAATTCTTCCTGGTCTCCCAGTTGTTAGCATATAATCTTTCATAGTATTCCCTTATAATTGTCTTATTTTTCTGGTGTTGATTGTGTTCTCTCTCTACATTTGTGACTTATTTATATAGGTCTTTTCTCTTTCTCGTGATAAGGCTGGCTAGGGCTTGTCTATTTTATTAATTATTTTGAAGAACCAGCTCTTTGTTTCATTATTCCATTCTACTGTTTTGTGTTTCTGCATTGTTTATTTCTGCTCTCATCTTTATTTTTTCCCTTCTTCTGTAGGCTTCAGGCTATGTTTGCTATTCCTTTTCCAGCTCCTTAGGTGTAGGGTGTAGGTTGTGTATTGGAGACGTCTGTTTCTTGAGCTAGGCTGCTATATACTTCCGTCTTATGACTGCTTTGCTACATCCCAGAGGTTTTGAGAAACATACTTCATTTTCATTTGTTTTAAATTTCCTATTTAATTTCTTGGTTGCTTCATTCTTCTCTAGTAGGATGTTCATAATCTCCAGTATTTTTGGTTGTCCAATTTTTTTTTCTTACTGTCGACTTCAAGTTCATAGTGTCGTGGTCCAAAACTGTACAGGGTGTGATATCAACCTTTTGTACCTGTTGTACCTGTTGAGGGCTGATTTGTGGGCCATGATATCTGTTCTGTAGAATGTCCCATGTGCAGTTGAAAGGAACGTGTAGGGATCCCTGGGTGGCGCAGCAGTTTAGGCCAGTTTGGCTCAGGGTGCGATCCTGGAGACCGGGATCGAATGACACATCGGCCTCCCGGTGAAAGGAGTCTGCTTCTCGCTCTGCCAATGTCTCTGCCCCTCTCACTCTCTCTCTATGTGCTATCATAAATAATAAAAAAACGAAAGGAATGTGTATTCTGCTTTAGGATGAAATGTTCAGACTCTATGTTGAGTCCCTGTGGTCCAGTGTGTGAAGGCTATTGTTACCCTGTTGATTTTTGTATAGACGATCGGTCCATTGCCATAAGTAGGTGTTAAAATCCCCTGTCACTGTATTATTATCAGTGAGTTCCTGTACTGTTGCTGTTAATTGGTTTCTATATTTAGGTACTCCCATGTGGCAGCATAAATATTAGTTGTTTGATCTTGATAGAGAGTCTTTTTAATTATGAAATAATGCCTTTTTCATCTCTTTTATACTAGTTGTTCTTTCTTTTTGAAATTTAAATATTTTATTTATTATTCATGAGAGATACACAGAGAAGCAGAGGCAAAAACATAGGCAGAGGGAAAGGCAGGCTCGCAAAGGGAGGCCGATATGGGACTCGACTGGGATCCAGGATCACCCCTGAGCCGAAGGCAGATGCTCAACCACTGAGCCACCAGGTGTCCCCAGGGTTAGGTTTCAATTCTCCTTTGTCTGATATAAGTATGGGTCCTCCAGCTTTCTTTTGATATCCATTAGCATGATAGATGATTTTCCATCCCCTGACTTTCAATCTCCTGGTGTTCTAAGTCTAATGTGAGCATCTTGTAGCAGCATACAGATGGATCTTGTTTTTTAATAATGATTTTATTTAT
>NW_023330723.1:31295-69391 GCF_011100685.1 Canis lupus familiaris | reverse complement strand
CCCTAACCCATTACCCTAACTGCAAACCTAATCACAACCCTAACACTAACCATAACCCTAAACCCAACCCAATCCTGCCCTAATCTCTAAGCCTAAACCCTAACCCTAACTCTAAATCCTGTCCCTAACACTAACCCTAACCCCTTTCCCTACTCCCTAACCCTCATCCAACTCCTAACCACTCACACTTACCCTTATCCCTCACGCTATCCTAAATCCGTAACCATAATCATAATCACAAACCCTAACATCTAACATAACTTAAACCACCAAGTGCCTCCCCTCCCTGACCCTACCATTCATTCTACCCTTTCACTTACACTGTGGTTAGAGTGTCCCTTCTGATGTGGACGTGGCCCACAACGGCGCCTCCAGAGTCCTCCAGGGGGTCCTGAGGAAGCCAGGATCCTGTGAATGTGGATGTGGCCCCACGTGTTCCTGAGTCATAGTCAGTGGGTCCTGAGGACGCTGGGTCTCCTGTCACTGTGGACTATGCCTCACATCCTCTGCAAGCCTCACAGCAGGTCCTCAGGAGGCTGAGGGCTCCTGTCAGCCTAGACAGGGCCCCACGGCCCCCAGAAAACTCACTGCAGGTCCTGAAGGGGCTGTGGGCTCCTGTAAGCATAGACATAGCCCCATATATCCCGAAGCCAAAGGGCAGATCCTGAGGAGGCCGGAGACTCCTGTCAGTGTGGATTCGGCACCCACATCTTTCTTAGGCCTCACCACAGGCCCTGACAAGGCTGGGGTCTTCTGTCCACATGGAAGGATCCCCATATTTCCCGAAGTCTACACCGGGGGTCCTGAGGACGTCAGCGTCCTGTTGTGTGGGCGTGGCCCCACGTCCTCCCATAACGTCACTGCGGGTTCTGAGGAGGCCAGGGCTCCTGATACCGTGGATGCGGCCCCCACCTTCCAGAAGCCTCAACTTATATCCTGAGCGGCCCGGGAGCTCCTGCAAGAGTGGACACGGCACCACAGATTCCTGAAGCTTCCCTGCAGGTCCTGAAGCGGCCCAGGTGTTCCTGTCAGGGTGGATGCGGGCCCACATCTTCCTGAAGCCTCACTGCGGTTCCTGAGAGACCGGGGCTCATCAGCGTGGATGCGTCCCCACGTCCTCCTCAGGCCTCCCCAGCACAGGTGGGCTCCTGTTAGTGCAGGTGGACGAGGCCTACTGAGCCTTCGCGGAACTTGGGCCAGACCTGGGCTTGGGAGCCTCCTGCGGGATGCTCAGGCACTGCAGGAGGCCATGCAGGAGGCAGGGTCCCCATGCACAGGGCCACAACTGCCTCCTTCCAGGCTCCAGCTGAGGCCTATGAGCTTTGGAAATGTCTCACTGAAACGGAGCCCAATACCCGCTTCCCCAGAAATACTTAAGGACAATGATTGGGCCCACAAGACACAAAATGAAATGTGTACCAGACTTCAACCACATCCTGCAAACTCACTCAACCCTCTTCCTCTGTGGGCGGGACCGCAGGCTGGCGCAGCCGCCCTGGAAACAGTGTGGAGGCTCCTCAGGAAGTTACAAATAGAGCCGCCCTGGGACCAGAGGTGCAGCCTTAGCTCACCCCAATACAGATGCATGGGACTCGGGACCCTGAGACCAGCTTTAAAACTAAGCTAAAACCCACCTCCGGGTCCAAGTCCCTGCTCCGCTCTGTCGGGTATACTTGGAAACAAGCTCAAGCTTGTAAATAAACCCTGTGTGTTTGCATTGCTGTTGGCTTCTCAATGGTTTCTCGGATTCGCAATCTTGGGCAAACAGTCTGAGATACAAAACCAATACCAAAAGAAGCTCAGATGCAGTTAGAGTGAACGCAGGGTTCTGAGAGAAACGGCGGAGACCCGGGGACTGGCAGCTCTTGTGGAGGCCCCAGCAGACTGGGGGGCGGGATGCTCTGCCCCAGAGCCAGAGGACCAGAGACCCCACCCGCATCCCGCCTATCAGGGCCGAGTCTCAGGAGCAGCACAGCACCGCCCACTGAGCCCAGAGACGCTGACGCCCACCCCGCCTCTGGCCCCCGAAGGTGCATCTCCCAGGAAGATGTGCACCTGATAATCAGCGTCCACGGCCCATCCCCAGACCCCACACAGACCATTCGCTGTCCACACAATTAGTCAAGACCAACAGAAGGCTGCAGATCTTTAGCTCTGCTGGAAAGTAGGGTCTAGATTCCTTTGTACTTTGGTGTGCTTTTTTCATTTATTTCTTTGATCTTTTTTATAATTGAGCCTTATTTTAATTTTATGTATGTACTTATATATTCTTTATTTTTACTCTATAGTACATTTAAATTGTGTTTATCTTATTTTTTTTTTCCAATTTATTAATGATAGTCCCCAAACAGAGTGAAGAAAAGGAGAAGAGAGAGAGAGAAGAAGAGAGGAGAGAGAGGCAGAGACACAGGCACAGGGAGAAAGCAGGCCTCCATGCACTGGGAGCCCAACGTGAAATTCGATCCAGATTCTATAGGATCCTGCCCTGGACCAAAGGCAGCACTAAACCCCTGCGCCACCCAGGGATCACTTTAATTGTTTCTATTTTGGGATTTAAAATCTTTTAACAAGCAGGCAAAAATATTCTGTTTTTTTGGGGGGGAGGGGGAGGGCAGTTGTTATTGTTTTTCTTGGTTTTCCTTTTTCTTCCTTCTTTCTTTTCTGGAAAATATAATGAGATGGAGAAATTCACCTCCATAAAATAACATGAGGTCTACTCACAGCCAGGAAGTTCTTCAATACACATATATGATATCTAACTACAGTTTTAAAACAATGATTATAAAGATAGCAGCTGGCTGGCTGGAAAAAGAGCACAGAAGAAAACTAGAGAAACCTTTACTGTAGAAATAAAAGAACTTAAATATAATCAGGTCAATGTTAAAAATGCTATAACTGAGATGCGAGTCCAAAGTGGAAGCCTTAAAAGAAGAAATTTTATGGACCACAGAGACAGACGTAGGGAAGTCAGCCACTTATTAAAACAATAACATTCATACCATAGGAGACTCAGAAGATGAAGAAAGAGAAAAGGTGGTCCTTGCTCAGCCATTAGAAATGACAAATACCCACCGTTTGCTTCAACGTGGATGGAACTGGAAGGTATTATGCTGAGTGAAGTAAGACAATCGGAGAAGGACAAACATTGTATGTTCTCATTCATTTGGGGAATATAGATAATAGTGAAGGGAATATAAGGGAAGGGAGAAGAAATGTGTGGGAAATATCTGAAAGGGAGACAGAACATAAAGACTCCTAACTCTGGGAAACGAACTAGGGGTGATGGAAGGGGAGGATGGCGGGCGGTCTGGGTAAATGTGTGATGGGCACTGAGGGGGGCACTTGACGGGATGAGCACTGGGTGTTATTCTGTATGTTGGCAAATTGAACACCAATAAAAAATAAAATTATTATTAAAAAAAGAAAGAAAAAGAAAAAGAAAGAAAAGAAAGAAAGAAAAGAAAGAAAAGAAAGAAAGAAAGAAGAAAGAAAGAAAGAAAGAAAGAAAGAAAGAGAAAGAAAGAGTGGCACCTGTGTGGTTCAGCTAGTTAAGCTTCTGCCTTAGGCTCATATCATGATCCAGGTCCCAAGGCAGGCTCCCTGTTCAGCAGGGAACCTGCTTCTCCCTCTCCCTCTGCCCCCTCACTCATGGATTTATTCTCCTCTCTCTCTCAAATAAATATAAAACATCTTTGAAAAAGAAACAAACAAACCCAGAAGAAGAGAAATTACCCATGTAGAAGAATTTCAAACAAATTATGCAGACATTCCACACTCAAGTTCATGAGCATAGCTTCCCACTCTTATGTGAGGAATACACATTGTAACTTCCTTCTACAAAATATAATATGAAAAACTTAAAATAATATTGATAATATAATAATAATGTTTAATAATAATAAAAAAGGATCAGTTTACTGCGTAGAAAGCTGACAAACACTATCTCAGCAATGTGATCAGATCGATACCAAGACTGATAAATCATGTTGATAGTATATCCTTTATATGATATAATGAAAATGGCAGTATATCTCTGTATATAATCCAAAAAACTGTTCAATCATGAGATAAATGACAGACATGTACCACTTGAGGGAAATTTTACAAAATACTCTACTTCTCAAAGTGTTCCAGGGCAACAACAACAAGGAAAGGCTGAAAGACTGTCACAATCCAGAGGAGCCTAAGAAAACATGAGGACAAATGGAATGTGATATGAGGGATGGTAACTTAGCAAAAACTAAGGAAATCTGAATAAAGTATGGTCTTTGGTTAATGCGACTATTTTAATATTGATTCATTAGCTCATATTTGTACCATACTAAAATAAGATATCAATAATTGGAGAAATTGAGTGCAAGTGCATGTGAATGCACTGTACTATCTTCTCAATTTCCCTATAAATCTTTGTTTTTTTCCTAATACGATCTATTTTGAAAATTGACTTAAATGAATCAGGCTCCAACTGTGAAGACATTTTAAGAATAGTTGAATTAACTTTTGCCTTATTCTTAAAGAGTTCCTTTGATGGAAACAAAGTAAGAATTTTAGGTCAGAAGGAAAGAAAAACACTTTTGAACACGTATAATGCCTCCTCACCCTGAAAAGCAGGAATGGATAATAAATAGCAAAAATCAGATAAAAATACTTCTAGTATAATAGACACCATATTGCAAGTGTATTTAAAATTTGCAACGCATAACATTTATTTCCTTGACATTTGTCTTCCAAGGAGTTCACAGTGTTTCAGTGTCAGGTGAAACAGGGGAAGAATCTCAGGAAAAAATCCTTCACATAATAATAGGACCATTGGTAATAATGTCTCTCAGTTCTTTCCAAATCCATAAAGATGCATTTCCTGATGAGTGACTGAACTGTGAAGAAAGAGATGAGAAACCGTCACCCCCTGAACTCTTGTGTCAGAATATTTTAACCATAGTACTACAGATAGTAGTAAATTATCCTTATTAACAGGAAATACGTCTCAGATTGGAATCTGAGCAATCAGATGGGCAGAGAAAAAACGCTTTGACTGGCTCCTCATCTTTTAAAGACAAAGGAGAGGTTTTCTATGTACAAAGTCAGTTGTCAACATAGCCTTAGGGAATAAGAGTCTGCAGCATCGAATCCAGCTGCACAGCTGGGACGCCCATGCTCCAGGTCTTCCTGATCCCAATCACTGGGCCTGTCCCCCAACACAGGATGCCACGCTGAGGTCATTTGCAATTGCTCTCTTAGGAGCTCTTGGGAAGGGGGAAGGAGCTAGATAGGATGGGACAGGATGCATGGAGCCCGAGAAAATTAAGGCCATTCCAATTTAAATTCAGCATTCGCACACGCCCAGCCATCCCAGGCCCCTGTGAAGAGGAGCTGAAATTTACATGCCTTCAGTTACAGGAAAAAAACAAAAGTTTACAGCTTAATGTCCTAGAAAGCCCCACAATAGAATCAAAACAGAGCCCAGGCCAAGGGCAGGAAGCCCCTATTAGAATGAGAACAGAGGTCAATGCCCTTGAAGGCCCCATATCAAAATGTAAACAGAAATTGAGGAATTGCTCCAGCCATTCTGGAGGTCCCTGAGACCAGCCCTTAAAACTAAGCTAAAACCCACCTCAGAGTCCAAGTCCCTGTTCCGCTGTGTTGGGTGTACTTGGATGCAAGCTCGAGTTTGGAAATCAACCCTTGTGTGTTTGCATCGGTGTCACCTCCTTAGTGGTTTCTTGGATTCGCAATCTTGGGCACAATACCCCCATGTCCCCTCCCACCTTGGCTGAACCTCTATCCCCTCCCACCAAGGCTGACACTCCGTCACCTCCCTGCCCACAACAGCTGGGCACAGACCGTCACACAGGTCCCACGGGCACAGTGGGCGCTCCCGCCATCCCTTGCCTCCCAGAGGAAGGAAGGAGGTTTCGGCAGGGCACACTCCCATGGTGACCACAGGGCTCCCTGCCCAACATGGCAGCTCGTGACAGTTCGGGGTCTGTGTCCCTAATGCCTGCTCCTCCTCCCCGGTTTTCCCACAGGAAATGAAGGAAGAGGCCCTGGTCTCCTCCTAGGACATCACGCAGGTAAACCTGGACGTAAACAGGACGTTCGGCAGCCACATCATGTTTTAGGACTGCTAGGTGTTGGGTGAGGCTGCTGGGCCACGAAGCTTTGGGCCCCCGGGGGCTTCTGAGTAGGGAAAACGGGGCCTCTGAGGCCAGGGGGAGTAACAGCAGCCAACAACATACCGCTCCATGGTAGGGTGATTGGGATGACCCCCTTGCCCACCCCTCCGGGCCTCAGGGATGAGGAGACCACTAGGATGGGGCCTCCAGGGGTTGCCATGGGAGCTGAACACCACCAAATGGCAGAGGGACGGCCCCATGAGAAGCAGGGGATGGGGTTGGGGATGTGGGAGGCATGAACCGGACCTGGGGGCCAGGCGGCATGGCCACGGCTGGAGCAGGACACACATCGATCCCATGAGGGTCAGAAGGGTCAGAGTGACATCCACTCTCGGTGCTTTATATATTTCTAAATTATATGCATTTAATTTGAGACAATTTGCAATTTGAAAGCATACGTATGGGGATCCCTGGGTGGCGCAGCGGTTTGGTGCCTGCCTTTGGCCCAGGGCACGATCCCGGAGACCCGGGATCGAATCCTACATTGGGCTCCCGGTGCATGGAACCTGCTTCTCCCTCTGCCTGTGTCTCTGCCTCCCTGTCTCTCTCTGTGACTATCATAAATAAATAATTTAAAAAATAAAAAAATTTGAAAGCATACATATTATGATGACCCCCAGATAATGCCCCCGGTCCAGCCAGGGCCCTTCACTGACCACACCGTGCCCCAGGGGCAGGTGTCACAACAATCCCCAGACTGGGGTTGCCTTTAACGGCAGATGTCTCCTTGTGCATCTTAGTGGAAGCAGATACCCTGTGTCCACAGGCCCCCACAACATCCCCCTCATTCCCCACTCCCACTCCAACCCCCTAAATCATCCCCAATAGCATCCCACCATCCCCCTCATACCCACACAGCCCCACACAATCCCCACCCACACTATACCCCAACACAATCCCCCTACACCATCCCCCACAATCCACCACAATCATAGTCCTGCCCCCACACGATCCTACGCCACACCATTTATCCCCAGCAAGGAGCTGGTACAGGTGCCCCCTGTGGGACAAGCTCAGCCTCCCCGGGTTTTTCTGCATACCCTGATCCCATCAGAAGCCCTGGTGTCCCATAGGGTACCCAGGGGTTGCAGGGAGCAGAGCAGGAAAGACATGGAGCCCCCGACAGGGTGGGTGCAGGTGAGTGGTGCAGAGGATGCACCGTGCCCTGCCTCCGCCCAGTGTCCCTCCTGGAGGGCAGCACACCCTGCACAGGACACCAGCCCCTAACCCATAGGGACCTGGACTGACTTCACCCCGGGCTCTGTGGAGGCTGAGTTGATTTGAGCCCCCCAGGGCCAACACAAAGACTAATGGGATCCAGCCCCCCATGGCCCTGGCCAGCCCTGGATTCTGGCCCCAGGCTGTGTGAGCCCTCTCACAGCTAAATGTGGCCTCTTGGGCCCTGGGCTTAACCCACTGATCCAGGTCACTGACCTAGGGCGCCCTTTGGATCCTGGGAAACCCAGGTTGGGGAGAGCAGGGGTAGGCCGGTGGGCCCCACCCACAGCCACACCAGGAGCCAGGCTGCTCCAGGTGCTGGGGCCCCTGGGAGCCCAAGGCCAGGGTCCAGCTGTCCTGCTTGGACCCAGCGCAGGTCCAGGTCAGCTCTGCTGTCCTCAGAACCGTCTGTCAGGCTGAAACCTCAGGACACACGCCCCCACCCGGATTCCACACATGCTCCCAGGTGGGGGACTCCAGCACCCGCCTCCCCAACCCGTGTCATTCTTGCCCTCCCCTAAAGGACAGAAACCTCTCCATTCCCAGGGGCAGGCGCGCCCCCTCGGCCCTGACCCGTTTGCTGTAGAAAGTCAATAAAGTGTTGTGGTGTGAAAATGTACAGCCAGCCCGTTTCTGTGTCATCCATAACACTGTGCACAGGGCTTGGAGAGACCACCAGAGAGGAGGAGGGGGCACCACCCATGCCCCACCAGCCCCTGCAGGGGCACCACCATGCACAGCCAGCTGACGTCCCCATGTGCCTTCCAGGGGCGGCCAGACGCCAGGGCCAGGACCTGACAGACTTTACTAGGACTCAGGCTGTGCCCCGCGGGCCAGGAAGGGCTGGGACAGAGTGACAGCCAGGAAGCCTCAGGTCACCAGGTTCTGTGCAAAGCAACCCGGTTGTCTGTGCTCCCTCTATCCAGGGGGCCTGGGCAGGCCGTGTTCCGGGGCCCTTCCTCCACGCATCATCCCCGTGCCTGTGTGCCTGGGGCAGAGAGGACCTGTGGGGTGGTCAGCATGGCCCTAGAAGGGATGTCAGGACAGCAGGCCCTTGTGTTATGCCCAAGATTGTGAATCCGAGAAACCACCGAGGAGCCAACACCAATGCAAACTCCCAAGGGTTTCTTTACAAGCTGGAGCTTGGTTCCAAGTGCACCTGACACAGCAGAGAATGGACTTGGACCCTGAGACTAAGAGGCGTAGCAGCTTTATAGGGGCCAGTGGCCCATGGGATACACAGAAAGTTGCACAGTCATGTCTGTTCACAAGCAGGTGGCCAATTGAATTACACCTTACCCTATAGTATCCACTTGCGCTAGCCTATTACTTTGGTCAGAATCGGAGTGCAGTTTTGGGGGACATAAAGCAGGGTTACATTGTTATGAGCTGATTTCAGATAAGGGTGTGCCCAGCGGCCTGACTAGGGTGGGGCAGCGCCTTAAGCAATAAGAAGGTCATGTAGGGGTCATCCTGGAGGTGGGGGGTGTAGCACAAAATGGAATCAGTCCTGCTCTGCCTCTCCAGGGGTAGGAGATTTTTGTTAAATTTCCTGGGTCCCACACTTGCAGATCACTCACCTGGGCCAGCCTCACCAGATGGACTCAGCGTGCACACCTTGTGGTGCTTAATCTCTCACACCAGCGTGTGGAGGGCACCCTCCTTGCCCGACTGAGTAGGGGCGGGTGAGCATGGGGCTCAGCCTGAAGGTCAGGCAGCACAGGGGACCGAGGAACCCCAGCCCCGTCCCCACCCAGACTCGCAAACACAGGCAGCCCCAGGGCTCCCCCCCATGGGCAGCTGGATCCTCAGGAGCTCCCACCAGGATGGCCCCAAGGTCTGGCTCCCTGCTGGAGAGGCATCAGGGAGAAGATAAGCAGCCAGCACATGGCAGGACCCATTGCCTCACATGGGAATATAGCCAAGCCGGACCTTCCAGCTCAGCTGAACCTCCAGCAGAAAGTCACGGCAAGAGCGAGCCCCGGGTCTGCCAGGAGAGCCTAGCTAGCCGCCCAGCACCAGCACCAGAAATGATGTTGTGCCAACCATTTGGGCATTTGGGTGACCCAGCCAGAGGATCCAATAGCTGCACGTGATAGCTACATGTGATAGACACACACACACCCCAAAACCAACAAAAGTTGGAATCCCCCCAATGTTGTCTAACAGCAGCCGGATGGTTACATACACGACGCTGTGGTCTCCAATAGGATACATGAAAGACGCAACAAACCATGACTGCAGAGGTGCTGGAGGCACAGAGATGTGCCTGCTTGGTTCCAACAAGGCTCACAGAGGGGCTGGAAGCATCCTACAGAGGGGAGGCCCCTCCTTGGAAAGGACATCATGTCCCTGTGAAGGCTACGGAGGGTGAAATCTGTCCTCCTCTCTTTCAGCTTCTGGTTTTCCTCCTAAATGCCATTTTCCTCAATCATAAGACCAAAAATTTATTTTATGTTTTTAAATTTCTTTTTGTTGGTGTCCAATTTGTATGAATTCTTGCCTCAGCAAGGGTGTCATTCAGGAGAGAAGGAGAGATCATGATTTTCCCAGACAGGCAAAATATAAAGGAGTTCATGACCACTTAACTAGTCCAGTAAGGAATTTTAAGAGGGACTCTTCTAGTGGGGGAAAAAAAGAGTCCAAAAGCAACAAAGACTAGAAAGGCCCAGAGAACATCACCAGAAACACCAACTCTTCCGGTAACACAAAGGCACAAAGTTCATATCTTTGAATAATCACTCTGAATGCCGATAGACTAAATGCTTCAATCAAAAGATACAGGGTATCAGAGTGGCTTAAAACACAGGATCCTGGAAGCCTGGGTGGCTCAAAGGGTTGAGCATCTACCTTTGACTCAGGGTATGATCCTGCAGTCTGGGATCAAGTCCCATATTGAGCTCCAGGAGTGGAGTCTGCTTCTCTCTCACCCTAATTTTCTGCCTCTCTCTCTCTCTCTCATAAATAAAATCGTTATTAAAAAAACAAGATCCTTCTGTATGCTGCCTACAAGATGCTCACCTTACACGTATACACACCAGCAGATTGATAGGGCGGGAAAATCATCTACCACGCTAATGGATTTCAAAAGAAAGTTGGAGGACCCATACTTAGACAAACGAGATTTGGAACCAAACCCTGGGGGACACCTGGTGGCTCAGTGGTTGAGCATCTGCCTTCAGCTCAGGGTGTGAACCTGGGATCACAGGATCGAGTCCCACATCGGCCTCCCTTAGGGGAGCCTGCCTCTCCCTCTGCCTATGTTTCTGCCTCTGCTTCTCTGTGTATCTCTCATGAAAAAATAAATAAAATATTTAAATCTCAAAAAGAAAGAACAAATCCTGTAAGGAGAGATGAAGAACATTATTTCATAATTAAAAAGACTATCAAGATCAAACAACTAAATATTTATGCTGCCAACATGGGAGCACGTAAATATAGAAACAAATTAACAACAAACGTACAGGAACTCACTGATAATAATACACTGACAGGGCATTTCAACACCCACTTATGGCAATGGACCGATCGTCTAGCAGAAAATCAACAAGGGAACAATAGCCTTGACACACCTGGACCACAGGGACTGAACAGATATAGTTAGAAAATTAGATCTGAAAGCAGAATACACTTTCCTATCAAGTGCACATGGGACATTCTCCCGAACAGATCATATCAGGGCCCAAAAATCAGCCCTCAACAGGTACAACAGGTACAGGAAGGTTGATATCACACCATGTACATTTTTGGCCCACGGCGCTATGAAACTGGAAGTCGAAGGTAAGAAAAAATTTGGACAGACCAAAAATATGTTGAGTTTATGATCATCCTACTAGAGTGAATGGAGCAACCAGGAAATTAAAGAGGAAATTTAAAACAAATGAAAATGAAAACACATTTCTCCAAACCTCTGGGATGTAGCAAAGGCAGTCCTAAGAGGGAAGTACATAGCAATACAGGCTTACCTCAAGAAACAAGAAGTCTCCAATACACATCCTAACCCTACACCTGAAGGAGCTGAATAAGGAATAGCAAACAAGGCCTAAAGCCTACAGAAGAAGGGAAAAAATAAAGATGAGTGCAGAAATAAACAACACAGAAACAACAAAACAATAGAATGGAATAACAAAACTAAGAGCTGGTTCTTTAAAATTATTAATAAAATGGATCAACCCTAGCCAGGCTTATCAACGAGAAAAGAGAAAAGACCTAAATAAATAAAATCACAAATGAGAGAAGAGAGATCACAATCAACACCAGAAAAAAAGACAGTTATAAGGGAATACTATGAAAGATTATACGCTAACAAACTGGGAGACCTGGAAGAAATGGACAAATCCCTAGAAATGTGCAAACGAGCAGAACTGAAATAGGAAGAAATAGAAAATGTGTAGAGACCCATAACTAGCAAAGGAATTTAATGAGCAAGGCACCTGGGTGCCTCAGTGGTTGAGCATGTGCTTTGGCTCAGGTCATGATCCCGGGGTCCTGGGGGATCAAGTCCCACATCAGGCTCCCCGCATGGAGCCTCATTTTCCCTCTGCCTATAACTCTGCCTCTCTGTCTCTCATGAATACATAAATAAAGTTGCAGCCACTGTGGAAAACAGTCTGGAGGGTCCTCGAGAAGTTAAAAATAGGGGATACCTGGGTGGCGCAGCCATTTGGCCCCTGCCTTTGGCCCAGGGCGTGATCCGGGAGACCTGGGATCGAATCCCACGATGGGATCCCGGTGCATGGAGCCAGCTTCTTCCACTGCCTGTGTCTCTGCCCCTCTCTCTGTGACTATCATAAAAAAGAAATTAAAAAAGAAGTTAAAAATAGTGCTACCCTACAATTCCAAAATTGCAAAGCTAGGTATTTACCCCAAGGATACAAAAGTAGTTTAGTAGATTCGAAGAGGAACACGCAGCCCAGTGTTGGTAGCAGCGTTATCAACAACAGCGAAACTGTGTATAGAGCCCAGATGTCCATCGACAGATGAATGGGCAGAGACGATGTGGTAAGTATACACACTGCGACATCACTCGGTCATCAGAAGGGATGAAAGGATGCCATTTACAATGATGTGGGAGAAGTGGAAGGGACTTATGCTAAATGAACTCAGTCAGAGAAAGACAGATACCAAATACCATACAATTGCATTCACATGTGAATTTTAAGAAACCAAACAAACTGACAAAGGGGCGAAGGGGGGGATGAGAGATGCAAACCAAGAAACATACTCTTAACCACAGAGATTAAACTAATAAATACAGGAGGAAAGTGGGGGGGGGATGGGGAATCAGGGGATGGGAATAGTAGAGGTCACCTCTGACCAGTACCAGGCGTTGTATTCAAGGGATGAATCACTATGTGGTAAACTGGAAACGATATCATACTGTGTTTACAAAGAGGAATTCAAGTAAAACTTTAAAATAATAATTGGTAGTATAGAGGAAACATTGGCGCACAAGAGATAAAATCAGAAAGGCAACTGAAAATCCAAACAAAGAGTCTTTAGAGCCACAAATTCCCTCCTTAGCTCAGCGCAGGAGAAGCCTGCCATGCCTATTCTCACCCCAGAGAAGCCTGGAATTTGATCATTTTAAAATGATCTCTGGGGAGGTCGCTGACTTGGTGGAGTCAGGCTATCCTTGAAACCAAAACCTAAATAGAGTGCATGAAACTAAACTGCCCAAGATGCTAGGATTCCCAGTGCAAGCACATGCCAAGACACAAACTCTAACCATACACAGATATAACCCTAAGCCTACACTTAAGCCTAATGTTAACCTAACCCTCAACAAGAACTATCACTAATCAAAAACCAAACACAAACCCCAAGACCAAAACACATTCTCTGAACCTTCCTGCCAACCCTCACCCTAACTCCTAAACCTATTCTAAACCTTTAACCCTGACCCTTACCTTAAATCTAACCCTAACCCTAACCTCTAACCATAACCTTAACTTAATGTACTCAAATCCTATTCCTAACCTTAACCTGTACCCTAACCCTAACCCTCTAATACTAATCCTATCTCATATCCCAAACTGTACCCTAACCCGGACCCTAAAACTAATCCCTAACCCACTGTCTAACCCTCTCTTACCCTTTTCCAAAACCGTACCCTGACCCTGACCTGACCCTAACCCTAACCCCTAACCAAACTCTAACCCTAATCCTAGCCCTAACCCGTATCCTAAACCTAACCCTCGCCCTAACCCTAAACCTAGCCTTAACTTTAACTCTAACCCCTAACGCTAACCTCTAACCCTAACTCACACCCTAACCCCTAACCCTAACTGCAAACCTACGTGAACCCTAACTCTAACCATAACCCTAAACCCCAACTCCTAACCTCCTGCCCTAATCCCTAAAGTCTAAACCCTAACTCTAACTCTAACTCCTGTCCCTAACCGAAACCCCCATCCTAACTCCTAACCACTGACCCTTACCTTTATCCCTCACCCTAACCTCTAATCTGTAACCATAAGCATAATCACTAACCTCTAACATCTAACCTAAGCCTAACCACCAACCACCTCCCCTCCCCTGATCCTACCATTCATTCTACACATTCACTTACCCTATGGTTCTGAGGAGTCCCTTCTGACATGGACGTGGCTCCCAACGGTGCCTCCAGAGTCCTCCAGGGGGTCCTGAGGAAGCCGGGCTCCTGTGAATGCGGACGTGGCCCCACGTGTTCCAGAGTCATAGTCAGTGGGTCCTGAGTGCGCCGGGTCTCCTGCCAACGTGGAGTAAGCCTACTCTGGAAGGAGGAGGAACGTCCTTCTGGATGCCTCACAACCTCTGGAAGCCTCACAGCAGGTTCTCAGGAGGCCGGGTGCTCCTGTCAGCCTGGATATGGCCTCATGTCCCCTGAAAACTCACCGCGGGTCCTGAGGATGCTGTCGGTTGCTGTCAGCCTAGACGCAGACCCATGTGTCCCGAAGCCAAGCTGCAGGCCCTGAGGAGGAAGGGGGGTCCTCTCAGTTTTGATGTGGCCCCACATTTTCCTCAGCCTCATCATAAGACCTGAGGAAGCTGGGGGCTCTTGTCAGAATGGACATGGCCCCAAATCATCCCAATCGTTCACAGTGTGTCCTGAGGAGGCCGGAGACTTCTGTCAGTGTGGAATTGGCATCCACATTTTTCTGGGGCCTCACCACAGGCTCTGACAAGGCTGGGGTCTTCTGTCCACATGGACGCATCCCCATATTTCCCGAAGTCTACACTGGGGGTCCTAAGGACATCAGCGTCCGGTTGTGTGGACGTGGCCCCACGTCCTCCCGAAGCATCACCACAGGTTCTGAGGTGGCCGAGGCTCCTGTCACTGTGGATGCGGCCCCCAGCTTCCAGAAGTCTCAACTTATGTCCTGAGGGGCCAGTTAGCTCCTGCCGGAGTGGAAGCATCGCCCCATCTTTCAGAAGCCTCCCCACATGTTCTGAGGCGGCCTCAGCGTGGGCTCCTGTCAGCGTGGATGGGGGCTCACATCTTACTGAAGCCTCCCCAGCGGGTCCTGAGGCAGCCCAGGGGCTCCTGTCAGGGATGGGTGCGGGCCCACAATTTCCTGAAGCCTCCCCGCAGGTCCTGAAGCGGCCCAAGGTCTCCTATCAGGATACATGGGGGCCCATATCTTCCGGAAGCCTCACCATGTGTCCTGAGGAGACCAGGGCTGCTGTCAGCTTGAACGCTCCCCAATATCCCCCTGAAGACTCCCCGCAGATTCTGAGGAGGCTGTGGCTCATCAGCGTGGACATGTCCCCACGTCTTCCTCAGGCCTCCCCAGCACAGGCTGGCTCCTGTTAGTGCAGGCAGACGAGGCCTACTGCACATTCGTGCCCCTTGGGCGATGCCTGGGCTCGGGCGCCCCCTGCGGGATCCTCAGGCACTACAGGAGGCTGTGCAGGAGGCACGTGCCCATCCCCGGGCCGACCTCTGCCTCCTTCCAGGTTCCAGCTGTGGTCTGTTAGCTTCGGATACGTCCGACTGAAAAGAAGCCCAACACACGGCTTCCCCAAAAATTCTTAAGGAGAAGGAATTGGAGCCCAAAGGATGCGAAATGAAATGTGGACCAGACTTTTACCATGTCCTGTAAAACTCACTCAACCCTCTTCCACTGTGGGCGGCACCGCAGGCTGTGCAGACGCCATGGAAACAGTGTGGAGGCTCCACAGGAAGTTACAAATAGAGCCGCCCTGGGACCAGCAGGTGCACGGCCTTAGCTCACCCCGAAGATACAGATGCATGAGACTCGGGGACACCTGCACCCCAATGTCCACAGCAGCCGGGTCCACAGTAGCCACACTGTGGGAAGAGCCTCGGTGCCCTCAGGCAGATGATGGATAAAGAGGATGGAAGATAGATGATGGTCATAGATGATAGATAGTTAGATGATAGGAATGGTACTCAGCTATCAAAGAGAAGAAAATATTGCCATTTGCAATGACGTGGATAGAACTAGAGGGATCATGTTAAGTGAAATAAGTCAGTCAGGAAAGAAAATTACCGTATGGTTGCATTCATAGGTGAAATTAAAGAAGCAAAGCAGATGGGCATCTGTGAAGCGAAGGAAAAACAAGATGAAAACAGAGATGGAGAAAAAAAAGACTCAATCACAGGAAACAAACTGAGGGTCGCTGGAGGGGAGGGGAGGGAGGGACAGGGTAACTGGTAGATGGGCATGAAGGAGGGCACGTGATGTCATGAGCCCTGTTGTTATCTCCAACTGGTGAATCCCTGAATTCTACCTTTGAAAGTATAATACACTATACTGTTAATTAATTGGGTTTAAATTAAATTAAGTTTAAAAAATCAGTTGACAGTATCGGAGTGCATTTTCTTCCAGGCTCTCTATTCTGCTCCTTCAGCTTATGCCAGAACCACACCCCTTTGGTTTGTTTAAGTAGGCTCCATGCCTCGTCCACAGTTCAGCACAGGGCTGGAATTCATGACCCGAGATCAAGACCCAGGGTGAAGTCAGGAGTCGGATTCTTAACCAATGGAGCCAGCTGGGGCCCGAGAACCACATTGCTTTATCCTGTGTCTCTGTGACATTGTTTGAAATAGGAAAGTGGAGGGAGGGGCAAGATGGCGGAAGAGTAGGGTCCCCAAATCACCTGTCCCCACCAAATTACCTAATCTTCATCATCCTGAAAATCTATGAATTCGGCCTGAGATTTATTTTTTTTTTTTATTTTTATTTCTTTCGGCCTGGGATTTAAAGAGAGACCAGCTGGAATGCAACAGTGAGAAGAGTTCGCACTTCTATCAAGGTAGGAAGAGGGGGGAAAAAATAAAGAAACAAAAGGCATCCAAGGGGAGGGGCCCCATGAGGTGCTGGGCTAAGGAAAGGGCGAGTGCCCCCAGGACAGGAAAGCTCTGTCCCGGAGAAGCAGGAGCTTCACCAATCTTCCCAGATGGAAAGGCTCCTGAAGGGAGTTGGAGCAGGACGCCAGGATGGTGGGGATGCCCTCGGGCTCCCTGGAACACTAACAGACACCTGCGCACCCAGGAGACTGCACCATACCCCATTGCTGAGCTCCTTAAAAGACTGCAGGGACCACGGCTGGACCCGGAGCAGCTTGCAGGGGCTCGGGTGGCGGCTCCACATGGAGGGGGCTGCGAGGCCAGGAGCAGCTCGGAGGTGCCTCCGGCAGAGGAAGAGGATCCCTGCAGAGAGGGTTGCGGGGCTCTGGGACCAGCTCAGAGGGGCTTGGGTGGTGGTGCTGCGGAGTCGGCTGTGTGGCCTGGAGGGGGAATCAAAAGCGCAGGCACTGGAGCACAGGGCGCCAGGACACAGCCCAGAATTCGGCCTCTCCCTGGGACAGGCAGACCCTGGGAAGGCCCACAACAGCTAGGATGCTTCGGCCCAGAGCTGAGCAGATCAGCGTCCCCCATTGGCATCTCCAGGCCCTGCAGAGGGAGAGCTCCATAGTTACTGTGGGAGCTGAATCCAGGACTGAGAGCTGCCGACGTCACTGGGATGGTTCCTCTTGGGGCCTCACGGGATAAATGAGCCCTGCACCAGTCAGAGGGCAGAGCAGCTCCCCCAAGAGCTAACACCTGAAAATCAGCACAACAGGCCCCTCTTCCAGAAGACCAGCTAGACGGACAAGTTCCAGGGGAAGTCAAGGGAATTAAGTATACAGAATCAGAAGATACTCCCTGTGGTTTTTTCTTTTCTTTTCTTTTCTTTTATTTCTTTTCTTTTCTTTTATTTCTTTTTGATTTGTTTGCATCCCCCACCCTTTATTCCTTTCGTTCTTTTTCTTTCTCTTTTTCTTCTCTTTTTTTTTCTTCCTTTTCTCTTTTTCTCTTTTCTTTCCTCTTTCTCTCTCTTTTATCCTTTTCCCAATACAACTTGTTTTTGGCCACTCTGCACTGAGCAAAATGACTAGAAGGAAAACCTCACCTCAAAAGAAAGAAACACTCCTCTCTCCTAAGTGTTACAAAATACGGATTACAATTCAATGTCAGAAAGCTAATTCAGAAGCACTTATACAGGGATCCCTGGGTGGCGCAGCGGTTTGGCGCCTGCCTTTGGCCCAGGGCGCGATCCTGGAGACCCGGGATCGAATCCCACGTCGGGATCCCGGTGCATGGAGCCTGCTTCTCCCTCTGCCTATGTCTCTGCCTCTCTCTCTCTCTCTATCTCTGTGACTATCATAAATAAATAAAAATTAAAAAAAAAGAAGCACTTATACAGCTACTGGTGGCTCTAGAAAAAAGCATAAAGGACTCAAGAGACTTCATGACTGCAGAATTTAGATCCAATCAGGCAGAAATTAAAAATCAATTGAATGAGATGCAATCCAAACTAGAAGTCCTAACGACGAGGGTAAACGAGGTGGAAGAACGAGTGACATAGAAGCCAAGTTGATGGCAAAGAGGGAAACTGAGGAAAAAAGAGTCAGACAATTAAAAGACCAGGAAGACAGATTAAGGGAAATAAACGACAGCCTGAGGAAGAAAAACCTACGTGTAATTGGGGGTCCCGAGGGTGCCGAAAGGGACAGAGAGCCAGAATATGTATTTGAACAAATCCTAGCTGGAAACATTCCTAATCTGGGAAGGGAAACAGGCATTCAGATCTAGGAAATAGAGAGATTCCCCCCCCTAAAATCAATAAAAACCATCAACACCTCGACATTTAATAGTAAAGCTTGCAAATTCCAAAGATAAAGAGAAGATCCTTAAAGCAGCAAGAGACAAGAAATCCCTGACCTTTATGGGGAGGAGCATTAGGGTAACAGCAGACCACTCCAGAGAGAACTGGCAGTTCATAAAGGGCTGGCAGGATATATTCAGGGTCCTCAATGAGAAGAACATGCAACCAAGAATACTTTATCCAGCAAGGCTCTCATTCAAAATGGAAGGAGAGATAAAGAGCTTCCAAGAGAGGCAGGAACTGAAAGAATATGTGACCTCCAAACCAGCTCTGCAAGAAATTTTAAAGGGGACTCTTAAAATTCCCCTTTAAGAAGAAGTTCAGTGGAACAATCCACAAAACAAGGACTGAATATATATCATGATGACACTAAACTCATATCTGTCGATTAGTAACTCTGAATGTGAACAGGCTTAATGACCCCATCAAAAGACGTAGGGTTTCAGACTGGATAAAAAAGCAGGACCCATCTATTTGCTGTCTACAAGAGACTCATTTTAGACAGAAGGACACCTACAGCCTGAAAATAAAAGGTTGGAGAACCATTTACCATTCAAATGGTCCTCACAAGAAAGCAGGGGTAGCCATCCTTATATCAGATAAGCTAAAATTTACCTCGAAGACTGTAGTGAGAGATGAAGAGGGACACTACATCATACTTAAAGGATCTATCCAACAAGAGGACATAACAATCCTCTACATATATGCCCCGAATGTGGGAGCTCCCAAACATTTAAATCAACTAATAACCAAAGCAAAGAAATACTTAGATAATAATACACTTATACTTGGTGACTTAAGTCTAGCCTTTTCTATACTCAATAGATCTTCTAAGCACAACATCTCCATAGAAATGAGAGCTTTAAATGATACAATGGACCCGATGGATTTCACAGAAATCTACAAAACTTTACATTCAAACTCAACTGAATACACATTCTTTTCAATTTCAAGTGCACATGGAACTTTCTCCAGAATAGACCACATAATGGGTCACAAATCGAGTCTGAACCAATACCAAAAGATTGGGATCAACCCCTGCATATCCTCAGACCATAATGCCTTGAAATTAGAACAAAATCATAACAAGAAGTTTGGAAGGACCTCAAACACGTGGAGGTGAAGGACCATCCTGCTAAAGATGAAAGGGTCATAGGAAAATAAGGAAGAATTAAAAAGATTCATGGAAACTAATGAGCATGAAGAGACAACCATTCAAAATCGTTGGAATGCAGCAAAAGCAGTCCTAATAGGGAAATACATCGCAATACAAGCATCCATTCAAAAACTGGAAAGAACTCAAATACAAAAGCTAACCTTACTCATAAAGGAGCTAGAGAAAACACAGCAGATAGATCCTACACCCAACAGAAGAAGAGAGTTAATTAAAATTCGAGCAGAACTCAAGGAAATCGCGACCTAAAGAAATGTGGAACAGATCAACAGAACCGGGAATTGGTTCTTTGAAAGAATTAATAAGATACCTAAAGTATTAGCCAGCCTTATTAAAAAGAAGAGAGAGAAGACTCAAATTAATTAAATCATGATGAGAAAAGAGAGATCACTACCAACACCAAGGAAATACAAATGATTTTAAAAACATATTATGAACAGTTATACGCCAAAAACTTAGGCAATCTAGAATAAATGGACACTTACCTGGAAAGCCAGAAACTACCAAAACTGTAACAGGAAGAAATAGAAAACCTGAACAGACCAATAACAAGGGAGGAAATTGAAGCAGTCATCCAAAAATTCCCAAGACACAAAACACCAGGGCCAGATGGCTTCCCAGGGGAATTCTAAAAAACTTTAAAGAAGAAACCATACCTATCCTACTAAAGCTGTTTGGAGAGATAGAAAGAGATGGAGTACTTCCAAATTCATCCTATGAAGCCAGCATCACCTTAATTCCAAAACCAGACAAGTACCCCACCAAAAAGGAGAATACAGACCAATATCCCTTATGAACATGGATGCAAAAATTCACAACAAGATACTAGCCAATAGGATCCAACAATACATTAAGAAAATTATTCACCATGACCAAGTATGATTTATCCCTGGGACACAAGGCTGCTTCAACACTCGTAAAACAATCAATGGGATTCATCCTATCAGCAAGAGAAAAACCAAGAACCATATGATCCTCTCATTAGACGCAGAGAAAACACTTGACAAAATAGAGCATCCATTCCTGATCAAAACCCTTCAGAACATAGGGATAGAGGGAACATACCTCGACATCTTAAAAGGCATCCAGGAAAAGCCCAAAGCAAATATCATTCTCAATATGGAAGCCCTGGGAGTATTTCCCCTAAGATCAGGAACAAGACAGGGATGTCCACTCTCACCACTGCTATTGAACATAGTAATGGAAGTCCTAGCCTCAGCAATCAGACAACAAAAAGAAATAAAGCTATTCAAATTGGCAAAGAAAAAGTCAAACACTCCCTCTTCACCAATGACATGATACTCTACCTAGAAAACCCAAAACAGTCCCCCAAAAGATTGCTACAACTCCTACAACAATTTGGTAGCGTGGCAGGATACAAAATCAATGCCCAGAAATCAGTGGCATTTCTATACACTAACAATGAGGCTTTAGAAAGAGAAATTGAGGAGGCAATCTCATCTACAATTGCACCCAAAAACATAAGATACCTAGGAATAAACCTAACCAAGGAGGTAAAGGATCTCAACCATAAACGCTATAGAACGCTACTGAAAGAAATTGAGGAAGACACAAAGAGATGGAAAAATATTCCATGCTCATGGAATGGCAGAATTAATATTGTGAAAAAGTCAATGTTACCCAGGGCAATGTACACGTTTAATGCAATCCCTATTAAAATACCATGGACTTTCTTCAGAGAGTTAGAACAAACTATTTTAATATTGGTGTGGAATCAGGAAAGACCCCGAATAGCCAGGGGAATTTTAAAAAAGAAAACCATATCTGGGGGCATCACAATGCCAGATTTCAGGGTGTACCACAAAGCTGTGGTCTCCAAGACAGTGTGGTACTGCCACAAAAACAGACTCATAGATCAATGGAACAGAATAGAGAACCCAGAAGTGGACCCTGAACTTCATGGTCAACTGATATTTGATAAAGTAGGAAAGACTATCCATTGGAAGAAAGACAGTCTCTACAATATATGGTGCAGGGAAATGGACATCCACAGTCAGAAGAATGAAACTAGACCACTCTCTTTCACCATACACAAAGATAAACTGAAAATGGATGAACGATCTCAATGTGAGTCAAGAGTCCATCAAAATCCTAGAGGAGAGCACAGGCAACACCCTTTTTAAACTCGGCCACAGTAAATTCTTGCAAGATAAATCCATGAAGGCAAAAGAAACAAAAGCAAAAATGAACCTATTGGTACTTCATCCAGATAAGATGCTTTTGCACAGCAAAGGATACAGTCAACAGAACTAAAACACAACCTAAAGAATGGGAGAATATATATGCAAAAGATGTATCAGATAAAGGGCTAGTTTCCAAGATCTATAAAGAACGTTTTAAACTCAAACCCAAGGAGACAAACAATCCAATCATGAAATGGACAAAAGACATGAAGAGAAATCTCACAGAGGAACACAAAGACATGGCCAACAAGCACATGAAAACATGCTCTGCATCACTTGCATACAGGGAAATACAAATCAAAACCACAATGAGATACCACCTCACACCAGTGAGCATGGGGGAAATTAACAAGGCAGGAAACCACAAATGTTGGAGAGGATGCGGAGAAAAGGGAAGACTCTTACACTGTTGGTGGGAATGTGATCTGGTGCAGCCACTCTGGAAAACTGAGTGGAGGTTCCTCAAAGAGTAAAAAAATTGACTTGCCCGACAACCCAGCAATTGCACCTTTGGGGATTTACCCCAAAGACTCAGATGCAGGGAAACGCCGGGACTCCTGCACCCCAATGTTTATAGCAGAATGTCCACAATAGCCAAACTGTGGAAGGAGCCTTGGTGTCCATTGAAAGATGAATGTGTAAAGAAGATGAGGTTTATGAATAAAATGGAATATTATTTAGGCATTAGAAACGACAAATACCCACCATTTGCTTCAACATGGATGAAACTGGAGGGTATTATGCTGAGTAAAGTAAGTCAATCGGAGAAGGACAAACAGTGTATGTTCTCATTCATTTGGAGAATATAAATAATAGTGAAAGGGAATATAAGGGAATGGAGACGAAATGTGAGGGAAATATCAGAATAGGAGACAGAAAATAAAGACTCCTAACTCTGGGAATCGAACTAGGGGTGGTGGAAGGGGAGGTGGGCGGGGGTTGGGGGTGACTGGGTGACGGGCACTGAGGGGGGCAGTTGACGGGATGAGCACTGGGTGTTATTCTGTATATTGGTAAATTGAACACAAATAAAAAATTAACTTATTAAAAAAAAGATTCATGGAAACTAATGAGAATGAAGATACAACTGTTCGAAATCTTTGGGATGCAGCACAAGCAGTCCTAAGGGGGGAATACATCGCAATAGAAACCTCCATTCAAAAACTGTAAAGAACTCAAATACAAGCTAACCTTACACATAGAGGAGCTAAGGAAAAAACAGCAGATAGATCCTACACCCAAGAGAAGAAGATAGTTATTTAAGATTTTAGCAGAACTCAATGAAATCGAGACCATAAGACCTGTGGAACAGAATAACAACAAAAAACCAGGAGTAGGTTTTTTGAAAGAATTAATAACATACATAAGTTATTAGTAAACCTTATTAAAAAGAAGAGAGAGAAGATTCAAATTAATAAAATCATCAAAGAGAAAGGAGAGATCACTACCAACACCAAGGAAATACAAACGATTTTAAAAACATATGCCAACAAATTAGGAAATCTAGAGATATGGACGCATTCCTGGAAAGCCAGAAACTACAAAAACTGGAACAGGAAGAAATAGAAAACCTGAAGAGGCCAATAACCAGAGAGGAAATTGAAGCAGTGATCAAAAACCTCCCAAGACACAAAAGTCCAAGGCCAGATGGCTTCCCAGGGAATTTCTATCAAATGTTTAAAGAAGAAAACATACCTATTCTACTAAAGCTGTTTGGAAAGATAGAAAGAGATGGAGTACTTCCAAATTCGTTCCATGAGGCCAGCATCACCTTAATTTCAAAACCAGACAAAGACCCCACCAAAAAGGAGAATTACAGACCAATATCCCTGATGAACATGGATGCAAAAATTCTCACAAGATACTAGCCAATAGGATCCAACAGTACATTAAGAAAATTATTCACCATGACCAAGTAGGATTTATCCCCGTGACACAAGGCTGGTTCAACACTCGATAATAATCAATGTGATTCATCATATCACCAAGAGAAAAACCAAGAACCATATGATCCTCTCATTAGATGCAGAGAAAGCATTTGACAAGATAGAGCATCCATTGCTGATCAAAACACTTCAGAGCGTAGGGATAGAGGGAACATTCCTCGACATCTTAAAAGCCATCTACGAAAAGCCCACAACAAATGTCATTCTCAATGGGGAAGCATTGGGAGCCTTTCCCCTAAGATCAGGAACAAGACAGGATGTCCACTCTCACCACTGCTATTCAACATAGTACTGGAAATCCTAGCCTCAGCAATCAGACAACAAAAAGACATTAAAGGCATTCATATTGGCCAAGAAGAAGTCAAACTCACCCTCTTCACCGATGACATGATACTCTACCTAGAAAACCCAAAAGCCTCCACCCAAAGATAGCTAGAACTCATACAAAAATTTGGTAGTGTGGCAGGATACAAAATCAATGCCCAGAAATCAATGGCATTTCTATACATTAACAAAGAGACTGAAGAAAGAGAAATTGAGGAGTCAATCTCATTTACAATTGCACCCAAAAGCATAAGATACCTAGGAATAAACCTAACCAAAGAGGTAAAGGATCTCAACCATAAACACTATAGAATGCTACTGAAAGAAATTGAGGAAGACACAAAGAGATGGAAAAATATTCCTTGCTCATGGATTGACAGAATTAATATTGTGAAAATGTCAATGTTACCCAGGGCAATGTACACGTTTAATGCAATCCCTATCAAAATACTATGGACTTTCTTCAGAGAGTTAGAACAAACTATGTTAAGATTTGTGTGGAATCAGGAAAGACTCCGAATAGCCAGGGGAATTTTAAAAAAGAAAAACATATCTGGGGGCATCAGAATGGCAGATTTCAGGTTCCATTAAAAGTTGTGGTCATCAATACTGTGTGGAACAGGCACAAAAACAGACACATAGATCAATGGAACAGAATAGAGAACCCAGAAGTTTACCTTGAACTTTATGGTCAACTAATATTCGATAAAGGAGGAAACACTCTCCATTGGAAGAAAGACAGTCTCTTCAATAGATGGTGGTGGGAAAATTGGACATCCACATGCAGAAAAATGAAATTAGAGCACACTCTTTCACCATACACAAAGATAAACTCAAAATGGATGAAAGATCTAAATGTGAGACAAGAATCCATCAAAATCCAAGAGGAGAACACAGGCAACACCCTTTATGAACTCGGCCCCAGTAAATTCTTGCAAGGTACATTCACGAAGGCAAAAGAAAAAAAGCAAAAATCAACTCTAGGGACTTCATCAAGATAAGAAGCTTTTGCACAGGAAAGAATACAGTCAACAAAACTAAAAGACAACCTACAGAATGGGAGAAGATATTTGCAAAAATGTATCAGATAAAGGGCTAGCTTCCAAGATCTATAAAAAACTTCTTAAACTCAACACCAAAGGAACAAACAATCCAATAATGAAATGGGCAAAAGACATGAACAGAAATCTCACAGAGGAAGACATAGAAATGGCCAACATGCACATAAGAAAATGCTCTGCATTACTTGTCTCAGGGAAATACAAATCAAAACTACAATGAGATACCACCTCACACCAGTGAGCATGGGGAAAATGAACAAGGCAGGAAACCATAAATGTTGGAGAGGATGCTGAGAAAAGGGAACCCTCTTACACTGTTTCTGGGAATGTGAACTGGTGCAGCCACTCTGGAAAACTGTGTGGAGGTTCCTCAAAGAGTTAAAAATAGACCTGCCCTAAGACCCAGCAATTGCAGTGTTGGGGATTTACCCAAAGTATTCAGATGCAATGAAACGCCAGGATACCTGCACCCCAAAGTTTTTAGCAGGAATGTCCACAATAGCGAAACTGTGGATGGAGCCATTGTTTCCATCGAAAAATGAATGGATGAAGATGTGGTTTATGTATACACTGGAATATTACTCAGCCAGTAGAAATGACAAATACCCACCATTTGCTTCAACATGGATGGAACTGGAGGGTATTATGCTGAGTGAAGTACGTCAATTGGAGAAGGACAAACATATGTTCTCATTCAAATGGTTAATATAAATAATAGTGAAAGGGAATATAAGGGAATGGAGAAGAAATGTGTGGGAAATATCAGAAAGGGAGACAGAACATAAATACTCCTAACTCTGAGAAAGGAACTAGGGATACTTTAAGGGGTGGAGGGATGGGGTTACGGTTGAATGTTTGAAGGGCACTGAGGGGGGTCCTTGCAGGGATGAGCACTGGGTGTTATTCTGTATGTTGGTAAATTGAACACCATAAATAATAAATTTATTTTTTTTAAAAAGTTCAAACAACTAAATATTTATGTTGCCAACATGGGAGTACCTAAATATAGAAACCAATTAACAACAAATGTATAGAAAGTCACTGATAATAATACAATGACAGGGGATTTTAACACCTACTTATGGCAATGGACCTATCGTCTATACAGAAAATCAACAAGGGAAAAATAGCCTTGACACACTGGACCACAGGGACTCAACAGATATAGTCTGAACATTTTAACCTAAAGCAGAATACACATTCCTTTCAAGTGCACATGGGACATTCTCCAGAACAGATCATATCATGGGCCACAAACCAGGCTTCAACAGGTACAACAGGTACAAGAAAGTTGATATCACACCCTGTACATTTTTGGACTACGATGTTATGAAACTCGAAGTCGACAGTAAGAAAAAATTTGGACAGACCAAAAATACGTGGAGATTATGAACATCCTACTAGAGAATGAATGGAGCAACCAGGAAATTAAAGAGGAAATTTAAAACAAAAGAAAATGAAAACATGTTTCTCCAAACCTCTGGGATGTAGCAAAGGCAGTCCTGAGAGAGACGTACATAGCAATACAGGCCTACCTCAATAAAGAAGAAGTCTCCAATACACAGCCTAACCCTACACCTTAAGGAGTTGAAAAAGGAATAGCAAACAAAGCCTAATGCCTATAGAAGAGGGGGAAAATAAAGATGAGAGGATCAATAAACAATACAGAAACAACAAATCAGTAGAATGGAATAAAGAAACAAAGAGATGGTTCTTCAAAATAATCAAGAAAATGGATCAAGCCCTATCCAGCCTTTTCAACAAGAAAACAGAAAAGACCTAGATAAATAAAATCACAAATGAGAGAAGAGAGATCACAATCAACACCAGAAAAATTAGACAATTATAAGGGAATACTATGAAAGATTATACGCTAACATACTGGGAGACCTGGAAGAAATGGACATTTCCCCAGAAATGTGCAAATGAGCAAAACTGAAATAGGAAGAAATAGACAATGTGAACACACCCATAACTAGCAAAGGAATTGAATCAGCAGGGCACCTGGGTGCCTCAGTGGTTGAGCATGTGCTTTGGCTCAGGTCATGATCCCGGGGTCCTGGGGAATCAAGTCCCACATCAGGCTACCCACATGGAACCTCAATTTCCCTGTGTCTATACCTCTGCCTCTCTGTGTCTCTCATGAATCCATAAATAAATCTTTAAAAAATGAAAAAAGATAAAATGATGAGAAAGGACCCAAATAAAATCACAAATGAGAAAAGAGATATAACAACCAACACTAGAGAAATACAAACGATTATGAGTGAACATTATGAAAAAATATATTCCCGCAACCTAGAACCTGGAAGAAATAGATCAATTCCTAGAAATATATAACATAGTAAAAATGAAAAAGGAAGAAATAAGAAACTTGAACAGACAGATAACCAGCTAAGAAAATGAATCACTAATCAAGGATCTCCCAACAGGAGACGCTTAGATCAATAGAACAGAATGGAAAGCCGAAACAAGATACAAACCTGTAACTCTATGATCCAATAATCGACAACAAGGCAGGAAGGAATATCCAAAGCACAAAGACAGTCTCTTCAACAAACCCTAACCCTGACCCCAGGATAAGAACAAATGGTGTTGGGAAAACCAGGCAGCCACATGCAGAAGAATGAAACTGGACCACTTTCTCACACCATATATATAAAAAATAAATTCAAAGTGGATAAAAGACCTAAATGTGAGACCTGAAACCATACAAAGAAGAAAAGATAGCAAACGTCTTTGACATTTGCCATTGGATCTTCTTTCTAGATATGCCTCTAAGGTGAGGGAAACAAAAGCAAAAATACTATTGGGACTTCATCAAATTGAAAAGCTTCCACAAGGTGAAGGAAACAACCAAACCTAAAAGGGAACATACAAAATGAGAGGAGATATTTGTAAACAACACATCCAATAAAGATTTAGTATCCAAAATACATAGAGGAAATATAAATCTCAGCCTCCTAAACACAACTTATCCAACTGCCAATGGGCAGAAGACACGAATGGACTTTGTCTCTGACAAGACATCCAGATGGCCATGAGACACACGGAAAAACACTCAGCATCACCCATCAACAGGGAAATGCAAACCAAAACCACAATGAGATGTCACCTGACAGCCATCATAATGGCTAAAGTTAAGAACAGAAGAAACAACAGGTGTCGTTGAGGCTATGGAGAAGAGCGAGGCCTCTTACACCCCTGGTGGGCAGGCGAACAGGTGCAGCCACTGTGGAAAACACTGTGAAGGGTCCTCGAGAAGTTGAAAATAGGGGATCCCGGGGTGGCTCAGCCGTTTGGCACCTGCCTTTGGCCCATGTCGCGATCCTGGAGAACTGGTATCGAATTCCACGTCGGACTCACAGTGCACAGAGCCTGCTTCTCCCTCTGCCTGTGTCTCTGCCTCTCTCTCTGTGACTATCATAAAAACAATTTTTTAAACACGTTAAAAATAGAGCTACACTACGATTCCAAAATTGCACAGCTAGGTATTTACCCCGAGGATACAGAAGTTGTTTAGTAGATTCAAAGAGGAACACGCAGCCCAGTGTTTGTAGCAGCATTATCACCAAGAGCCAAATTGTGGATACAGCCCAGATGTCAATGGACAGATGAATGGGCCGAGATGATGTGGTTAATATACACCGTGCGGCATCACTCGTTCATCAGAAGGGATGAAATGAAGCCATTTACAATGACGTGGGAGAAGTGGAAAGGACTTATGCTAAATAAACTCAGTGAGAGGAAGACATATACCAAATATCATACAATTGTATTCACATGTGAATTTTAAGAAAACAAACAAACTGGCAAAGGGGCAGAGGGGGGGATGAGAGAAGCAAATAAAAAAACACACTATTAACCACAGAGAATAAACTAATAAATACCAGAGGAAGGTGGGGGGGATGGGGAACCAGGCGATGGGGAGAGTGGAGAGCACCTGTGACCAGTACCAGGCGTTGTATCCAAGTGTTGAATCACCTTGTGGTAAACCTGAAACTATATCATACTGTGTTTACAAAGAGGAATTCAAGTAAAACTTTAATAATTGGTAGTATTGATGAAACATGTGTGCACATGAAATAAAATCAGAAAGGCAAAGGAAAATCCAAATAAAGAGTCTTTAGAGTCACAAATCCCCTCCTTAGCTCAGCTCGGGAGAAGCCTGCCATGTCTATTCTGACCCCAGCAGAAGCCTGGATTTTGATTTTCTGGGGAGGCCACTGACTTGGTGGAGTCAGGCTATCTTTGAAACCAAAACCTAAATAGAGTGCATAAAACTAAACTGCCCAAGATACTAGGAGTCCCACTGCAGGCACATGCCAGGACCCAAACTCTAACCATACACAGATATAACCCTAACCCTACACTTAAGCCTAATGTTGACCTAACCCTTAAACAAGACCTATCACTAATCGAAAACCAAATACAAACCCCAAGACCGAAACACATTCACTGAACCTTCCTGCCAAACCTCAAACTAACTCCTAAACCTATTCTAAACCCTTAACCCGACTGCTACCTTAAATCTAACTCTAACCCTAAATCTAACCTCTAAACCTAAATTGAACTTAATGTACTCAAACCCTATTCCTGACCTTAACCTGTACCCTAACCCTAACCCTCTAATACTAATCCTATCTCATACCCCAAACTGTACCCTAACCCATACCCTAAAACTAACTCCTAACCCACTCCCTTAACGTATTTCTTACTCTCTTCAAAATCCGTACCCTGACCCTGACCTGTCCCTAACCCTAACCCCTAACCAAACAATAACCCTAACCCTTGTCCTAAACCCTATCCTAACACTAACCCGCGCCCTAATTCTAAACCTAGCCCTAACTATAACCCTAGCCCCTCACCCTAAACCCTAATCCTAACTCACACCCTAACCCCTAACCCTAACTGAAAACCTAAGCCCAACCCTAACTCTAACCATAACCCTAACCCCAACTCCTAACCTCCTGCCCTAATCCCTAGAGCCTAAACCCTAACCCTAACACTAAATCCTGTCCCTTACCCTAACCCCCATCCTAACTCTTAACTACTGACCATTACCCTTATACCTCACCTAACCTCTAATCCATAACCATAAGCATAATCACTAACACCTAACATATAACCTAAGGCTAACCACCAACTGCCTCGCCTCCCCTAACGCTACCATTCATTCTGCCCTTTCACTTACCCTGTGGTTCTGAGGAGTCCCTTCTGATGTAGACGTGGCCCCCAATGGCTCCTCCAGAGTCCTCCAGGGGGTCCAAGCGAGCCGGGCTCCTTTGAGTGTGGACATGGCCCAACGTGTTCCTGAGTCATAGTCAGCGGGTCCTGAGGACGCCGGGTCTCCTGTCACTGTGGACTATGTCTCACATCCTCTGGAAGCCTCACAGCAGGTCCTCAGGAAGCTGGGGGCTCCTGTCAGCATGGACATGGTCCCACATCCCACAGAAAACTCACCGCGGGTCCTGAGGGGGCTGTGGGTTCCTGTCAGCATAGATGCAGCCCCATATGTCCTGAAGCCAAAGTGCTGGTCCTGAGGAGGACGGGTTTCCTGTCAGGGTTGACGTGGCCCCACATTTTCCTCAAGCCTCACCATAAGACCTGAGGAGGCTCGGGGCTCCTGTCAGCATGGATGTGGCCCATAATCTTCCCAAACCTTCACAGTGGGTTCTGAGGGGGCTGGAGACTCCTGTCAGGGTGGATGTGGCACCCACATTTTTCTTAGGCCTCACCACAGGCCCTGACAAGGCTGGGGTCTTCTGTCCGCATGGATGCATCCCCATATTTCTCCAAGTCTACACCAGGGGTCCTGAGGAAGTCAGGGTCCTGTTCTGTCCATGTGGCCCCAAGTCCTCCCAAAGCATCACAGAGGGTTCTGAGGAGGCCGGGGCTCCTGTAACCATGAATGCGGCCCCCAGCTTCCAGAAGCCTCAACTTATGTCCTGAGGGGCCTGGGAGCTCCTGTCAGAGTGGACATCGCACCACAACTTTCTGAAGCCTCCCCGCAGGTCCTGAGGCGGCTCAGGGGCTCCTGTCAGCGTGGATGTAGGCCCATATCTTCCTGAAGACTCCCCGCAGGTCCTGAGGGGGACCAGGGGCTCCTGTCAGGGTGGATGCGGGCCCACATCTTCGTAAAGCCTCACCGCGGGTCCGGAGGAGACCGGGTCTCCTGTCAGCATGAACATGACCCAATTTCCCCCTGAAGACTTCCTGCAGGTCCTCTGGAGGCTGCAGCTCATCAGCATAGACGCCTCCCCACATCCCCCGCAGGCCACCTCAGCACAGGCTGTCTCCTGATAGTGCAGGCAGAGGAGGCCTACTGCACATGCCTGCCCCATGGGAGGGGTCTGGCTTCGGGCGCCCCCTGCGGGACACTTTCAGGCTCCATCTGGGCCCTGTTAGCTTTGGAAACATCTCACTGAAAAGGAGCCCAACACCCGGCTTCCCAGAAATACTTAAGAACAAGGAATTGGAGCCCACAGGACGCGAAATGAAATGTGGACCAGACTTTTACCACGTCCTGCAAAACTCACTCAACCCTCTTCCACTTTGGGCGGGACCGCGGGTTGGTGGAGCCGCCCTGGAAACAGTGTGGAGGCCCCTCAGGAAGTTAAAATAGAGCCATCCTGCGACCAGCAGGTGAACGGCCTGTAGCTTACTCCGAAGTTACAGATGCAGTGAGACCTGGGACAACGGCACCCCAATGTCCACAACAGCTGGGTCCACATTAGCCAATCTGTGGGAGGAGCCTCAGTGCCCTGTGGCAGATCATGGATAAAGAGGATGGGAGATAGATGATGGTCATAGAGAGAGGAATGGTACTCAGGTATCAAAGAGAAGGAAATCTTTACATTTACAATGATGTGGATAGAACTAAAGGGATCATGTTAAGTGAAGTAAGTCACTTGGGAAAGAGAATGACCGTGTGGTGTCATTCATAGGTGGAATTCAAGAAGCAAAGCAGAAGAACTACTGTGAAGGGAAGGAAAGACAAATATGATCAAAACAGATGCAGGAAATACAGACTCTTAACGATAGGAAATGAACTGAGGGTCGCTGGAGGGGTGGGGCATAACAGGGGAAATAGGAAAGTGCTGCATCACACTCTGTCCTGCTTCTCCAATACTGATTTGCTGTCCGGGGTTATTTGTTGAGGAGGATGGATGTTATGGTTTTTTTTCCTATTTCTAAGTTCTGCCACCATGATTTTGATAGGAATGACTTTGAAACTGAGGGTGGCTTCAGGAATTGTGGACATTTTCACAAGATGAGGCTCCCACCCCACAAGCCCAGGATGGCCTCCCAGAGCCTGGTATGGCTCAGTGCACAAGTCTTGTGCTCCTTTGGTTCAGTCTCATTATTTATTCTCCTTGATGATCCTGAGAAGGCCTTCACATCCTTCCTTTCCTTCCTGAGTGCTCATTGTTGGGACACAGCAAGGCTACTCTGCTCTGTAGTTTCAGTTTGTGTCCCGTGACTTTACTGAACCCACTCCTTAGTTCTAACAGGTTTTGGTGGGGCTCTGGGGTTGCCTGTTTCTAGTTCCGCGTCTTCAGCATATAGGGACAGTGTGACGTCCCCCTTCCAGGTGTGGATCCTTTGATTTTTACAGCTTTATGTCCTAGAAAGCCCCACTATTGAATCAAAACTGATCCCAAGCCAAGGGCAGGAAGCCCCTATTAGAATGAGAACAGAGCTCAATGCCCTTGAAGGTCCCATATCAAAATGTAAACAGAACTTGAGGAAGTGCTCCAGCCCTTCTGGAGGTCCCCGAGACCAGCCCTTAAAACTAAGCTAAAACCCACCTCAGGGTCCAAGTCCCTGCTCCGCTCTGTCGGGTATACTTGGACACAAGCTCGAGGTGGTAAATAAACCCTCGTGTGTTTGCATCAGTGTTGGCTACTCTGAGATTTCTCGGATTCGCAATCTTGGGCACAACAGTCTGAGATAAAAAAAGAAAACCAAAAGAAGCTCGGACGCAGGTAGATTGAACGCAGGATTCTGAGAGAAGCGGTGGAGACCCGGGGGCTTGTGGGCTCTTCTGTGGAGGCCCCTGCAGATGGGGGGCAGGATGCTCAACCCCAGAGCCAGAGGACCCAGAGACCCCACCCATATCCCGCCCATCTGGGCCGGGTTCGAGTGAGCAGCACAGTGCTGCCCGCTGGAGTCCAGACGTGCTGATGCCCACCCTGCCTCTGACCCCGCAGATGCATCTCCCAGTCAGATGTGCACCTGACAATCAGCGCCATGGCCAATTCCCAGATCCCGCACAGACCATTCGCTGCCACCAAGTTGTCGGACCACAGAGGCTGCAGAGCTTCAGCTCTGCTTGGAAAGAAGGGTCTAGCTTCCTTTGTACTTTGTGATTTATTTTCATTGATTCTATTTTATAAATTGCCTTATTTTAACTGTTATGTATGTACCTTATATATTTCTCATTTTAGGTTTCATGGTACTTTAATTGTGTTTCTTATTTTGGTATTTAGAATCTTTTAACAACCAGGCAAAAATAATCTGGTAGTTTTTTTTGGGACGGCAGTTGTTATTGTTTTTCTTGGTTTTTCTTTTTCTTCTTTTGTTTCTGGAAAAAACAATGAGATGGAGAAATTCACCTCCATAAAATAATATGAGGTAGTACTCACAGCCAGGAAGTACATCAATACAAATATATGATGTGTAACTACAGTTTAAAACAATGATTATAAAGATAGCAGCTGGGCTGGAAAAAGAGCACAGAAGAAAACTAGAGAATCCCTTACTGTAGAAATGAAAGAATTAAAATCTAGTCAGGCCAACGTTCAAAATGCTATAACTGAGATGCAGTACCAAGTGGAAGCCTTAAAAACAAGGAAGGTTATGGACCACAAAGGCAGACTTCGGAACTCAGCCACTTATTAAAACAATAACATTCATATCATGGGAGACTCCCAAGATGAAGACAGAGGAAAGGTGGGCTTGCTCAGCCATTAGAAACGACAAATAACCACCATTTCCTTCAACGTGGATGGACCTGGAAGGTATCATGCTGAGTGAAGTAAGTCAATCAGAAAAAGACAAATATTGTATGTTCTCATTCACTTGGAGAATATAGATAATAGTGAAAGGGAATATAAGGGAAGGGAGAAGAAATGTGTGGGAAATATCAGAAAGGGAGACAGAACATAACGACTCCTAATTCTGGGAAATGAACTAGGGGTGATGTAAGGGGGGGTGGGCGGGGATGGGGGTGAATGTGTGACGGGCACTGAGGGGGGCACTTGACGTGATGAGCACTGGTTGTTATTCTGTATGTAGGCAAATTGAACACCAATAAAAAGTAAATTTATTATTAAGAGAAAGAAAGAAAGAAAGAAAGAAAGAAAGAAAGAAAGAAAGAAAGAAAGAAAGAAAAGAAAAGAAAGAAAGAAAGAAAGAAGAAAGAAAGAAGAAAGAAAGAAAGAAAGAAAGAAAGAAAGAAAGAAAGAAAGAAAGAAAGAAAGAAAGAAAGAAAAAGAAAGAAAGAGTGGCACCTGAGTGGCTCAGTTAGTTAAGCTTCTGCCTTAGGGTCAGATCATGATCCAGGTCCCAAGGAAGGCTCCCTGTTCAGCAGGGAACCTGCTTCTCCCTCGCCCTCTGTCCCTCTAGCACATGTTTATCAGTCTTCTCTCTCTCAAATAAATACATAGCATTTTTGAAAAAGAAACAAACAAACCCAGAGGGAAAAGAAATCTCCCATGTAGAAGATTTTCAAATAATTTGTGCAGACATTCCACCCTCAAGTTCCTGAGCGTAGTTTCCCAATCTTATGTGTGGAATACACATGGTAACTTCCTTCTACAAAATATATTATGAAAAACTAAAAATAATAATGATAATATAATAATAATAATAATTAATAATAATAATAAAGAATCACTTTACGACAGAGAAACCTGAGAAACACTACCTCAGCAAGATGATCAGATCGATACTAAGACTGATAAATCGTGTTGATAGTATCTATCCTTTAAATGATATAATAAAAATGGCAGTATATCTCTGTATATAATCCACAAAAACAGTTCAATCATGAAATAAACAACAGACATATCCCAACTGAGGGAAATTTTACAAAATACTCTACTTCTCAAAGTGTTCCAGTTCAACAACAACAAGGAAAGGCTGAAACACTGTCACAATCCAGAGGAGCCTAAGAAAACATGAGGACAAATGGAGTGTGGTATGAGGGATAGTGATTTAGCAAAACCTAAGGAAATCTGAGTAAAGTATTGTCTTTGGTTATTGCGAAAATTTTAATATTGATTCATTAGCTAATATTTGTACCGTACTGATATAAGATATCAATAATTGGAGAAATTGAGTGCAAGTGCATGAGAATTCTCTGTACTATCTTCTCAATTTCCCTATAAATCTTTGTTTTCTTTCTAAGAAATAAGATTTCATTTGAAAATTGACTTAAATTAATCAGGCTCCAGTGTGAAGACATTTTAAGAATCCTTGAATTAAAAAAAAAAAAGAATCCTTGAATTATTTTTTGCCTTATTCTTAAAAAGTTCCTTCGATGGGAACAAAGTAAGAATTTTATATCAGAAGCAAAGAAAAACACTTATGAACACGTATAATGCCTCCTCAACCTGAAGCAGGAAAGGATAATAAATAGCAAAAATCAGATAAAAATACTTCTATTATAATAGACACCATATTGCAAGTGCATTTAAAATTAGCAATGTATAACATGGATTTCCTTGACATTTGACTTCCAAAGAGTTCATAGTGTTTCAGTGTCAGTTGAAATGGGAAGAATCTCAGGGAAGCATCCTTCACGTAATAATAGGACCATTGGTACTAATGTCTCTCAATCATTTCCAAATCAATAAAGATGCATTTCCTGATGAGTGACTGAGCTGTGAAGAAAGATGAGAAACCCTCATCCCTTTGAATTACTTGTGTCAGAATATTTTAACCATAGTATTATGGATAGTAAATTATCCTTATTAACAGGAAATATGTCTCAGAGTGGAATCTGAGCAATCAGATGGGCAGAGAAAAAATGCTTTAACTTGCTCCTGCACTTTTAAAGACAAAGGAGAACTTTTCTATGTACAAAGTCAGTTGTCAAGATAGCCTTAGGGAATAAGAGTCTGCAGCATCGAATCCTGCTGCACAGCTGGGATGCCCGTGCCCCAGTTCTTCCTAATCTCAAATCCCTGGGCCTGTCCCACAACACAGGTAGCCACGCTGAGGTCATTTGCAATTTCTCTCTTAGGAGCTCCAGGGAGGGGGGCATGAGCTAGATAGGACGGGACGGGATGCGTGGAGGCTGAGAACATTACGGCCATCTACTTTACGTTCTGTATTAGCACACGTCCAGCAATCCCAGGCCCCTGTGAAGAAGAGCTGAAATTTGCATTACTTCAGTTACTGTAAAAAAACAAAGTTTACAGCTTAATGTCTTAGAAAGCCCCACAATAGAATAAAAACTGAGCCTAAGCAAAGGGCTGGAAACCCAATTAGAATGAGAAGAGAGCTCAATGCCCCTGAAGGCCCCATATCAAAATGTAAACAGAACTGGAGGAATTGCTCCAGCCCTTCTGGAGGTCCCGAGACCAGCCCTTAAAAGTAAGCTAAAACTCCTTGGGTCCAAGTCCCTGTTCCACTGTGTGGTGTATAGTTGAACCCATGCTCGAGTTTGTAAAACAACCCTCGTGTGTTTGCATCAGTGTCGGCTCTTTAGTGGATTCTCGGATTCGCCATCTTGGGCACAATACCCCCATGACCCCTCCCCACCTGGACTGACCTGTCCCCTCCCACCCATGCTGACCCTCAGTCACCTCCCCGCCCAACACAGCGGGGCACAGGCCCTCACAGGTCCACGGGCACGGTGGGCACTCCCGCCATCCCCAGGCTCCCAGGGGAAGGAAGGAGTTTTGGCAGGACACACTACCATGGTGGCCCAGGGCTCCTGCCCAGGAGAGCACCTGGTGAAAGGTCGGGTCTGTGTCCCTGATGCCAGCTCCTCTTCCCTGTTTTTCCAACAGGAAATGAGAGAGTAGGATCTGGTTTCCTCCAGGGACATCACACAGGTGGACCTGGATGTCAACAGGACGTTCAGCAGTCACATCATATTTTGGGACTACTACGGGGTAGGGTGAGGTTGAGGGGCCAGGGGGGATCAGGACCCAGGGAGGACCGGGGGCATTCCGGGTAGGGAAAACGGGACTTCTGAGTCGGGGGGCAGAACAGCAGCCACAAACAAACCGCTCCATGGTAGGGTGTGGGGATGACCTCTGTGCCCCCACCAGGGACTCGGGGATGAGGAGGCCACTAGGATGGGGCCTCCAGGGCTTGCCATGGGAGCTGAACCCCAAAGGGAAGAGGGACGACCCCTGAGAAGCAGGGGATGGGGGGCAGGGGGGGCAGGAACCGGACCTGGGTGCCAGGCAGAATGGCCGCGACAGGAGCAGGACACACTTCGATCCCATGTGGGTTGGACGGATCAGAGTGACACCCACTCTCAGTGCTTTACATGTTTCTAAGTTCTATGCATTTAATTTGAGACAATTTGCAATTTGAAAACACACATAATATGATGAACCCTGTATAATGCCCCCGGTCCAGCCAGGGCCATGCACTGACCACACCCGGCCCCAGGGGCATGTGCTGCAGCAAACCCCAGACTGGAGTCTCCTTTTGCATCTTAGAGGAAGGGGATGCCCTGTGTCCGCAGGCCCCCCCACGACATCTCCCTCATTCCCCATGCCACTCCATCCACCTACATCCTCTACCTCAATGGATCCACCTACACCCATCCCCCACACTCCACCCACTATCATACCCCTGCCCCACACATCCACC
>NW_023330723.1:0-31195 GCF_011100685.1 Canis lupus familiaris | reverse complement strand
TTCTTCTCGCTTTTTACAGTATTGTTCTTTCTTATTGAATGTAAATATTTTATGTTTTTATTCATGAGAGATACACAGAGAAGCAGAGGCAGAAATATAGGCAGAAGGACAGGCAGGCTCCCCAAAGGGAGGCCGATGTGGGACTCGATCCTTGGATCCCAGGATCACCCCCTGATCTGAAGGCAGATGCTCAACCACTGACCACCAGGTGTCTCCCAGGGTTTTGGTTTCAAATCTAGTTAGTCTGATATAAGTATGGGTCTTCCAGCTTTCTTTGATATCCATTACATTTATAGATGGTTCCATGCCCTACTTTCAATTTCCCGGTGTCTATAGGTCTAATGTGAGCATTGTAGGCAGCATACCGCTGGATCTGGTTTTTTAATAACGATTTTATTTATGAGCGAGAGAGAGAGAGAGAGAGGAGCAGAAATTAGGCAGAGAGAGAAGCAGGCTCCCCACAGGAGCCCAATATGGGACTGGATCCAGATTCCAGGATCATACCCTGAGTCAAGGCAGGAGGCTCAACCCCTGTGCCACCCAGGCATCCCGGACCTGCTTTTTAACCCTCTATCATTTGATTGGAGCATTTTGTCTATCAGCATTCAGAGTGATTATTGAAAGATATTGTGTTACCGGTAGAGTTGGTGTTTTCTGGTGACGTTCTCTGGTCCTTTGTAGTCTTTGTTGCTTTGGTCTCGTTTTTTCACCCACTAGAACAGTCCCTCTTAAAATTCCTTACTGGACTGGTTAAGTGGTCCTGAACGCCTTTATATTTTGCTTGTCTGGGACAATCTTTCTCTCTCCTTCTATCCTGAATGACACCATTGCTGAAGAAAGAATTCATACAAATTGGGGATCCCTGGGTGGTGCAGCGGTTTGGCGCCTGCCTTTGGTCATGGCGCGATCCTGGAGACCCGGGACGAATCCCACGTCGGGCTCCCGGTGCATGGAGCCTTTTCCCCTGCTGCCTGTGTCTCGCCTCTCTCTCTCTCTCTCTGATGTGACTATCATAAATAAATAAAAAAAATTAAAAGAATTCATACAAATTGGACTCCAAAAAAAGAAATTTAAAACATAAAATAAATTTTTGCTTATGATTGAGGAAAATGGCATTTAGGAGGAAAACCAGAAGCTGAAACGGAGGAGGACAGATTTCACCATCCGTAGCCTTCACAGCAACCTGGTATCCTTTCCTAGGATTGGCCCCCCCTTCCTGACCCTCTGCGCTCCTTGTTGAAACCCAGCAGTCACATCCGTACCTCCCACACCTCTGCAGTCATGCTTTATACCGCCTTCCATGTATCCTATTGGGGACCACAGCGTCGTGTATGGAATCATCCGAAAGCTTGACAACATTGGGGATTCTGACTTTTGTTGGTTTTGGGGTGTGTGTGTGTCTATCACATGCAGCTATCACATGCAGCTATCGGATCCTCTGGCTGGGTCACCCCGATGCCAAATGGTTGGCACAATATCATTTCTGGTGCTGGAGCTGGGCGGCTAGCCAGGCACTCCTGGCCGACCCGGTGCTCGCTTGTGCAGTGACATTCCACTGGAGGGGCAGCTGAGCTGGAAGGTCCAGCTCAGCCACATTCATGTCCGGAAGTGTGGCCCGCCAATGGGGCTGCTTCTCTCCCCGATGCCTCTCCAGCAGGGAGCCAGAACTCGGGGCCGCCATGCGGGGAGCTCCTGAGGAGCTGGGTGCACATGGCGGGGAGCCCAGGGGCTGCCTGTGTGGGGAGTTGGGGTGGGGAGGGGCTGGGTTCCTCGGTCTCCTGTGCTGCCTGGCCTTCAGGCCGAGCCCATGCTCACCCAGCCCCTACTCACTCGGGCAAGGAGGGTGCCCTCCACACGCTGGTGTGAGAGATCCCCACCACAAGGTGTGCAGGCTGAGTCCACCTGGTGAGGGTGGCCCAGGTGTGTGAGCTGCAAGTGGGACCCAGGAAATTTAACAAAAATCTCCTACCCCTGGACAAGCAGAGCAGGACTGATTCCATTTTATGCTACACCTGCCACCTCCAGGATGACCCCACATGACCTGCTTATGGCTTAAGGTGCTGCCCCACCATAGTCAGGCCGCTGTGCACACCCTAATCGGAAATCAGCTCATAACAATGTAACCCTGCTTTGTGCCCCCCAAAACTGCATGCCCATTCTGAACTTCCCTGGGGAGGGAGAGCTTTCTGTCCTTTAGGGGAGGGAAAGAATGACACGGGTTGGGGGGGCAGGTGCTGGAGTCCCCCTCTGTGAGCCTGTGTGGAATCCAGGTGGGGGCGTGTGTCCTGAGGTTTTAGTCTGAGAGATGGTTCTTAGGACAGCAGAGCTGACCTGGACCTGCAGCTCATGGGCTCCTGCAATGGGTCCCCGAAGGGCAGCTGGTCCCCGGCCTCAGGCTCCCTGGGGCCCCAGTACCTGGAGCAGCCTGCCTCCTGGTGTGGGTGTGGGTGGGGCCCAATGGCCTACCCCTGCTCTCCCCACCTTGGGGTGTCCCAGGATCCAAAGGGCACCCTAGGTCAGTGACCTGGATCTGTGGGGTACGCCCAGGGCCCAAGAGGCCACATCCAGCTGTGAGAGGGCTCTCTCAGGCTGGGGCCATTTTCCAGGGCTGGCCAGGACCATGGGGGCTGGATCCCATTAGTCTTTGTGTTGGGCCTGGTGGGGGCTCAAATCAACTCAGCCCCCACAGAGCCCGGGGCCAGGTCAGCCCAGGTTCCTATGGGTTAGGGGCTGGTGTCCTGTGCAGGGTGTGCCGCCCTAAATGAGGGACAGTGGGCAGAGGCAGGGCACGATGCATCCTCTGAACCACTCACCTGCACCCACCCTGTCAGGGGCTCCCTGTCTTTCCTCCTCTCTGCAACCCCTGGGTACTCTTTGAGACACCCGGGCTTCTGATGGGATCAGGGTATGCAGAGAAATGCCGGGAGGCTGAGCATGTCCCACAGGGGTCACCTGCACCTGGTCCTTGCTGGGGGTAAATGGTGTGTGGGGGGGGGTGGATGTGTGGGGCAGGGGTATGATTGTGGTGGAGTGTGGGGGATGGTGTAGGGGGATGGTGTTGGGGTATAGTGGGGTTGGGGTGTGGGGCTGTGTGGGTGTGAGGGGGATGGTGTAGGTGGGAAGCCATTGGGAAATGAGTGATGTAGGGCTTGTGGAGTAGGAGTGGGGAATGAGGGGATGTCATGGGGGGTGCCTGCGGACACAGGGTATCTCCTTCCCCTAAGATGCAGAAGGAGACTTCTACAGTTAAAGGGGACCCCAGTCTGGGGTTTGTTTTGACACCTTCCCTGGGGCACGGTTGTGGTCAGTGCAGGTGTCTGGCTGGACCGGGGGGCATTATCTGGGGGTCATCATAATGTGTATGCTTTCAATTGCAAATTGTCTCAAATTAAATGCATAGAATTTAGAAATATATAAAGTACCGAGAGTGGGTGTCACTCTGACCCATCCGACCCTCATGGGATCGATGTGTGTCCTGCTCCAGCCGCGGCCATGCTGCCTGGCCCCCAGGTCCGGTCTCTGCCCCCCACATCCCCCACCCCATCCCCTGCTTCTCATGGGGCCGTCCCTATCCCTTTTGGTGTTCAGCTCCCAGCAACCCCTGGAGGCCCCATCCTACTGGCCACATCATCCCTGATGCACGGGGGGTGGGCACGGGGGTCATCCCAATCACCCTACCATTGAGCAGTGGTCCTTGTTGGCTGCCGTTCCTCCCTCCCCTGGCACAGAGGCCCTATTTTCCCTACCCAGAAAGCCCCTGGGGCGCCAAAGCCCCCTGTACAAGCAGCCTCACCCGACCCCATAGTAGTACTAAAACATGATGTGGCTGCCCAACGTCCTGTTGACGTCCAGGTCTACTTCCGTGATGTCCCTGGAGAGAAAAGGGTATCCTCCTTCATTTCCTGTGGGAAAACCAGGGAGGAGGAACAGGCGTCCAGGGATACAGACCCCGACCTGTCACGAGCTGCCATGCTGGGCAGGGTGCCCTGGGGCCACAATGGGAGTGTGTCCTGTGGAAACCTCCTTCCTTCCTCGGGAAGTCCAGGGATGACGGGAGTGCCCACCGGGCCCGTGGGACCTGTGTGACGGCTTGTGCCAGCTGTTGTGGGCGGGGGAGGTGACTGGAGTTTCACCCTGCAATGGGAGGGGATAGGGGTTCAGCCAGGTGGGAGGGACATGGGAGTGTTGTGCCCAAGATTGCGAAATCCCGAGAAACCACTAAGTATCTGATATCCAATGCAAACACACAAGGATTGATTTCCAAAGTCGAGCTTGCGTCCAAGTACTCCCAACACAGCGGAGCAGAGACTTGGACCCCGAGGTGGGTTTTAGCTTAGTTTTAAGGGCTTGTCTTGGGGTCCTACAGAGGGCTGGAGCAATTCCTCAAGTTCTGTTGACATTTTGATATGGGGCCTTCAAGGGTATTGAGCTCTGCTCTCATTCTAATAGACGGTTCCAGTCCTTGGCATGGGCTTAGTTTTGATTCAATTGTGGGGCTTTCTAGGACATTAAGCTGTAAACTTTTGTTTTTTTTCCTGTAACTGAAGGCATGTAAATTTCAGCTCTTCTTCACAGGGGCCTGGGATGGCTGGGCGTGTGCTAATGCTGAATTTAAATTGGAATGGCCTTAATTTTCTCAGCCTCCTTGCTTCCTGTCCCACCTATCTAGCTCCTTCCCCCTTCCCCAGAGCTCCTAAGAGAGCAATTGCAAATAACCTCAGCGTGGTATCCTGTGTTGGGCAACATGGCCAGTGATTTGGGATCAGGAAGACCTGGAGCACGGGCGTCCCAGCTGTGCAGCGGGATTCGAAGCTGCAGAATCTTATTCCCTGAGGCTATCTTGACAACTGACTTTGTACATAGAAAAGCTCTCCTTTGTCCTTAAAAGTTGAGGAGCGAGTCATAGAGTTTTATCTCTGCACATCTGATTGCTCAGATTCCAATCTGAGATGTATTTCCTGTTAATAAGGATAATTTACTACTATCTGTAGTACTATGGTTAAAATATTCTGACACAAGTAATTCAGAGGGATGAGGGTTTCTCATCTCTTTCTTCACAGTTCAGTCACTCATCAGGAAATGCATCTTTATGGATTGGAATGAACTGAGAGACATTATTACCAATGGTCCTATTATTATGTGAAGGATTCTTCCCTGAGATTCTTCCCCTATTTCAACTGACACTGAAACACTGTGAACTCTTTGGAAGACAAATGTCAAGGAAATAAATGTTATGCATTGCTAATTTTATTTTTTTATTTTTTTTCTTTTATTTATTTATGATAGTCACAGAGAGAGAGAGAGGCAGAGACACAGGCAGAGGGAGAAGCAGGCTCCATGCACTGGGAGCCCGACGTGGGACTCGATACCGGGTCTCCATGATTGCGCCCTGGGCCGAAGGCAGGCGCCCAACCGCTATGCCACCCAGGGATCCCCCATTGCTAATTTTAAATGCACTTGCAGTATGGTGTCTATTATACTAGAATTATTTTTATCTGATTTTTGCTATTTATTATCCGTTCCTGCTTTTCAGGTTGAGGATGCATTATACGTGGTCATAAGTGTTTTTCTTTCCTTCTGATCTAAAATTCTTACTTTGTTTCCATCAAAGGAACTCTTTAAGAATAAGGCAAAAGTTAATTCAACTATTCTTAAAATGTCTTCACACTTGGAGCCTGATTCATTTAAGTCAATTTTCAAAATAAATCTTATTTATTAGGAAAAAAACAAAGATTTATAGGGAAATTGAGAAGATAGTATAGTGCATTCACATGCACTGGCACTCTATTTCTCCAATTATTGATATCTTATATTAGTACAGTACAAATATTAGCTAATGAATCAATATTAAAATAGTCGCATTAACCAAAGACCATACTTTATTCAGATTTCCTTAGTTTTTGCTAAGTTACCATCCCTCGTATTACATTCCATTTGTCCTCATGTTTTCTTAGGCTCCTCTGGATTGTGACAGTCTTTCAGCCTTTTTGTTGTTGTTGAACTGGAACACTTTGAGAAGGAGAGTATTTTGAAAAACTTCCCTCAGTTGGGACATGTCTGTTGTTTATCTCATGATTGAACTGTTTTTGTGGATTATATACAGAGATATACTGCCATTTTTATTATATCATATAAAGGATAGATACTATCACATGATTTATCAGTCGTGGTATCGATCTGATCATCTTGCTAAGGTAGTGTTTGTCAGCTTTCTCCGTAGTAAACTGATTCATTTTTGTTATTTTTATTATTATTTTTATTATTATTAGTGTATTATCATTATTATTTTAGGTATTTCATAATATATTTTTAGAAGGAAGTTACCATGTGTATTGCACAAATAAGAGTGGGAAGGTATGCTCATGAACTTGACGGTGGAATGTCTGCACAAATTCTTTGAAATTCTTCTACATGGGAGATTTCTCTTCCCTCTAGGTTTGTTTAATTTTTTTTCAAAGATGTTATTTATTTATATGAGAGAGAGAGAGGAGAAAAAGCATGAGCGAGAGGGGTAGAGGGAGAGGGTGACAGGTTCCATGCTGAACAGGGAGCCTGCCCTGGGACCTGGATCATGATCTGAGCCTAAAGTAGAAGCTTAACTAACTCAGCCAGCCAGGTGCCACTCTTTTTTTTTTTAATAATAAATTTATTTTTTATTGGTGTTCAATTTGCCAAATATAGAATGACACCCAGTTCCCATCCCGTCTAGTACCCCCCCTCAGTGCCCGTCACCCATTCATCCTCACCCCTGCCCTCCTCCCATTCAATCACCCCTAGTTCATTTCCAGAGTTAGAAGACTTTATGTTCTGCCTCCCTTTCTGATATTTCCCACACATTTCTACTCCCTTCCCTTATATTCCCTTTCACTATATTCCCCAAATGAATGAGAACATACAATGTTTGTCCTTCTCTGATTGTCTTACTTCACTCAGCATAATACCTTCCAGTTCCATCCACCTTGAAGTACATGGTGGGTATTTGTCGTTGCTAATGGCTGATCAAGGTCCACCTTTTCTCTCTCTTCATCTTCTGAGTCTCCTATGATATGAATGTTATAGTTTTAATAAGTGGCTGAACTCCCTAAGTCTGCCTCTTTGGTCCATAACCTTTCTTGTTTTGAAGACTTCCACTTGGGACTACATCTCAGTTATAGAATTTTTAACGTTGGACTGACTTGATTTAAGTTCTTTTATTTCTACAGTAAGGGATTCTCTAGTTTACTTCTGTGCTCTTTTTCCAGCCCAGCTGCTATCTTTATAATCATTGCTTTAAACTGTAGTTAGACATCATATATGTTTATTGATGAACTTCCTGGCTGTGAGCACTACTTCATGTTATTTTATGGAGGAGAATTTCTCAATCTCATTATTTTTTCCAAAAAAGAAAGAAGAAAGAAAAAGAAAAATCAAGAAAAGCAATAACAACTGCCCTCCCCCCCCAAAAAAAACAGATTATTTTAGCCTGCTTGTTAAAAGATTCTAAATCCCAAAATATGAAAAACAATTAAAGTACCATGAAAGTAAAAAAAGAAATATATAAGGTACATACAAAAAATTAAAATAAGGCAATTAATAAAAAAGAATCAAAGAAAATAAATTAAAAAAGAACACAGTGTACAAAGGAATCTAGACCCTACATTCCAAGCAGAGCTGAAGCTCTGCAGCCTCTGTGGTCCAACAACTTGGCGGCAGCAAATGGGCTGTGTGGGGTCTGGGGATGGGCCGTGGTGCTGATTGTCAGGTCCACATCTGCCTAGGAGTTGATCCTGCGGGGGTCAGAGCGGGGGTGGGCGTCAGCGTCTCTGGGCTCAAGCGGGCAGCGCTGGGCTGCTCCCTGAGACCCGGCCCTGATGGGCGGGATGCCGGTGGGGATGCTAGGTCCTCTGGCTCTGGGCTGAGCATCCCACCCCCCTGTCTGCTGGGGCCTCCAGAGAAGAGCCCCCAAGCCCCCGGGTCTCCGCCGCTGCTCTCAGAACCCTGTGTCCACTCTACCTGCATCCGAGCTTCTTTTGGTTTTGTTTTTTTATCTCAGACTGTTGTGCCCAAGATTGCGAATCTGAGAAACCACCAAGAAGCTGACACTGATGCAAACACACGAGGGTTTATTTACAAGCTCGAGCTTGTGTCCAAGTATACCCAACAGAGCGGAGCAGGGACTTGGACCCCGAGGTTGGTTTTAGCTTAGTTTTAAGGGCTGGTCTCGGGGAACTCCCAAAGGGCTGGAGCAATTCCTCAAGTTCAGTTTACATTTTGATATGGGGCCTTCAAGGGCATTGAGATCTGTTCTAATAGAAGCTTCCTGCCGTTGGTCTGGGCTCAGTTTTTATTCTATTGTGGGGCTTGCTGTGTCCTGACAATGAGCCCTCAGGAAGGAAATGACGGACGTGACTCCCTTCTCAGGAGCATCACAGAGAATAAATGAGACTGAACCAAAGGAGCACAAGACTTGTGCACTTAGCCATACCAGGTTTTGGGAGGCCGTCCTGGGCTCGTGGGTTGGGAGCCTCATCGTGTGAAAATGTCCGCAGTTCCTAAAGCCACCCTCAATTTAAATGTCATTCCTGTCAAATCATGGTGGCACATCCTATAAATAGGAAAAAAAAACCCCATAACATCCATCCGCCCCCACAAATGACCCCGGACAGCAAATCAGTATTGGAAAAGCAGGACAGAGTGGGACGCAGCACTTTCCTATTTCAAACGATGTCACAGAGACACAGGATAAAGCAGTGTTTTCCTCAGGACCCCTCCTGGCTCCATCAGTTAAGCATCCGACTCCTGACCTCACCTCCGGTCCTGATATCAGGGTCGTGAGTTCTCGCCCTGGGCTGGTCCATGGATGAGGCCTGATGCCTACTTAACAAACCACACCCATGTGGGTTGGTCCCAGCATAAGGTGAAGGAACAGAACAGAGAGTCCAGTAGGAAACGTGTTCTGATACAACAGATTTTTTTAACTTAATTTAATTTAAACCCAATTAATTAACGTATAGTGTATTATACTTTCAGAGGAAGAATTCAGGGATTAAACAGTTGGAGATAACCGCAGTACTCGTGCCCTCCTTCATGCTGGTCCCATGTTATCCCCTCCCCCGTCCCCGCCTAGCAGCGACACTCAGTTTGTTTCCTTTATTTTTTTTAATTACGTATTTATTTATTTACCATAGACACACACGCACAGAGAGAGAGGGGGGGGTTGCAGACAGAGACACAGGCAGAGAGAGAAGCAGGCTCCATGCACCGGGAGCCCGATGTGGGTTTCGATCCCGGGTCTCCAGGATCGCGTCCTGAGCCAAAGGCAGGCGCCAAATTGCTGCGCCACCCAGGGATCCCCAGTTTGTTTCCTTTAATTAAGAGTCTGTGTTTCCTGCATCTGTTTTCATCTTATTTGTTTTTCCTTCCCTTCACAGATGTTCATCTGCTTTGCTTCTTTAATTCCAGCTATGAATGACACCACACGGTCATTCTCTTTTCCGACTGACCTATTACACTTAGGATGATCCTTCTAGTTCTATCCACGTCATTGCAAATGGCAAGATTTCCTTCTCTTTGATAGCTGAGTACCATTCCTCTCTCTATGACCATCATCTATCTCCCATCCTCTTTATCCATCATCTGGCAGAGGGCACCGAGGCTCCTCCCAAGTGTGGCTACTGTGGACACGGCTGCTGTGGAAATTGGGGTGCAGTTGTCCCACGTCTCACTGCATCTGTATCTTCAGAGTGAGCTCCAGGCTGTACACCTGCTGGTCGCAGGGCGGCTCTATTTGTAACTTCCTGAGGAGCCTCCACACTGTTTCCAGGGCAGCTGCACCAGCCCGTTGTCCCGCCCACAGTGGAAGAGGGTTGAGTGAGTTTTACAGGACGTAGTAAAAGTCTGGTCCACATTTCATTTCGCTTTTTGGGCTCCAATTCCTTCTCCTTAAGTATTTTTGGGGAAGCTGGGTGTTGGGCTCCTTTTCAGTCAGACGTTTCTGCAGATAACAGGCCCCAGCTGGAGCCTGGAAGGAGGCAGAGGTGGGCCTGGGGATGGGCACTCTGCCTCCTGCACAGCCTCCTGCAGCGCCTGAGCATCCCGCAGGGGGCGCCTGAGCCCAGGCACCACCCAGAGGGCACGCATGTGCAGTAGTCCTCATCTGCCTGCACTAACAGGAGCAAGCCTGTGCAGGGGAGGCCTGAGTAAGACGTGGGGACACGTCCACGCTGATGAGCCACAGCTTCCTCAGAATCTGCGGGGAGTCTTCAGGGGGATACTGGGCAGTGTTCATGATGACAGGAGTCCCGGTCTCCTCAGGACACGCGGGGAGGCTTCTGAAAGATGTGGTGCCGCGTTCACTCTGGCAGGAGCTAATGGGCCCCTCAGGACATAAGTTGAGGCTTCTGGAAGCTGGGGGCCGCATCCACAGTGACAGGAGCCTCGGCCACCTCAGAACCTGTGGTGATGCTTCAGGAGGACGTGGGGCCACGTCCACACAACCGGACACTGATGTCCTCAGGACCCCCGGTGTAGATGTTGGGAAATATGGGGATGCGTCCGTGCGGACAAAAGACCCCAGCCTTGTCAGAGCCTGTGGTGAGGCCTAAGAAAAATGTGGATGCCGAATCCACACTGACAGGAGTCTCCGGCCTCCTCAGGATGCACTGTGAAGGACTGGTCTGATTTGGGGCCACGTCCATGCTGACAGGAGCCCCTAACCTCCTCAGGTCTTATGGTGAGGCTGAGGAAAATGTGGGGCCACGTCAAGACTGAGAGGACCCCCGTTCTCCTCAAGACCTGCACTTTGGCTTTGGGAGACATGGGGCTGCATCTAGGCTGACAGGAACCCACAGCCTCCTCAGGACCTGCGGTGAGTTTTCAGGGGACATGGGGCCATGTCCAGGCTGACAGGAGCCCCGGGCCTCCTGAGAACCTGCTGTGAGGCTTCCAGAGGATGTGAGGCATACCCACGGTGACAGGAGACCCGGCATACTCAGGACCCGCTGACTAAGTCTCTGGAACACGTGGGGCCACGTCTGCACTCACAGGAACCCGTCTTCCACAGGACATCCTGGAGGACTCTGGAGGTGCCATTCGGACCACGTCCATATCAGTAGGGACTCCTCAGAACCATAGGGTAAGTGAATGGGTAGAATGAATGGTAGGGTCAGGGGAGGGGAGGCATTTGGTGGTTAGGCTTAAGTTAGATGTTAGGGTTATTATTATGCTTATGGTTACGGATTAGAGGTTAGAGTGAGGGATAAGGGTAAGGGTCAGTGGTTAGGAGTTAGGATGGGGGTTTGTGTGAGGGACAGGAGTTAGAGTTACAGATAGGGTTTAGACTTTAGGGATTAGGGCAGGAGGTTAGGAGTTGGGGTTTGGGTTATCGTGAGAGTTAGGTTTGGGCTAGGTTTGCGGTTAGGGTTTAGGGTGTGAGTTAGGGTCAGGGGTTAGGGTTAGGGGTTAGAGTAAAAGGTACGGCTAGATTTAGTGTTAGGGCGAGGGTTAGGTTTAGGATAGGGGTTAGGGATAGAATTAGGGTTAGTGTTTGGTAGCTGTTAGGTTTAGGGTCAGTTCAGGGTCAGGGAACGGCTTGAAAAAGGTTAAGAGAGGGCTAGGCAGTGGGTTAGGGATTAGTTTTAGGGTACGGGTTAGGGTACACTTTTGGGTATGAGATAGGATTAGTATTAGAGGGTTAGGGTTAGGGTACAGGTTAAGTTTAGGAATACAATTTGAGTACATTAAGTTAAGGTTATGGTTAGAGGTTAGGGTTAGATTTAAGGTAAGGGTCAGGGTTAAGGGTTTAGAATAGGTTTAGGAGTTAGGGTGAGGGTTGGCAGGAAGGTTCAGTGAATGTGTTTCGGTCTTGGGGTTTGTGTTTGGTTTTTGATTAGTGATAGTTCTTGTTTAAGGGTTAGGTTAACATTAGGCTTAAGTGTAGGGTAAGGGTTATGTCTGTGTATGGTTAGAGTTTGGGTCTTGGCATGTGCCTGCACTGGGACTCCTAGCATCTTGGGCAGTTTAGTTTTATGCACTCTATTTAGGTTTTGGTTTCAAAGATAGCCTGACTCCACCAAGTCAGTGGCCTCCCCAGAGAATCAAAATCCAGGCTTCTGCTGGGGTGAGAATAGGCATGGCAGGCTTCTCCTGAGCTCAGCTAAGGAGGGGTTTGTGGCTCTAAAGAGTTTTGTTTGGATTTTCAGTTGCCTTTCTGATTTTATCTCTTGTGCGCACATGTATCCTCTATACTACCAATTATTATTTTAAAGTTTTACTTGAATTCCTCTTTGTAAACACAGTATGATATAGTTTCAGGTTTACAACATAGTGATTCAACCCTTGAATACAATGCCTGGTACTGGTCAGAGGTGACCTCCACTATTCCCATCCCCTGATTCCCCATCCGCCCCACCTTCCTCTGGTATTTATTAGATTATTTTGTGTGGTTAAGAGTGTGTATCTTGGTTTGCATCTCTCATCCCCCCATTTGCCCCTTTGCCAGTTTGGTTTCTTAAAATTCACATGTGAATGCAATTGTATGGTATTTGGTACCTGTCTTACTCTGACTGACTGAGTTCATTTAGTGTAAGTCCCTTCTACTTCTCCCACGTCATTGTAAATGGCTTCATTTCATCCCTTCTGATGACCCAGTGATGTTGCAGTGTGTATATTTACCACATTGTCTCTGCCCATTCATCGTCGATGGACATCTGGGCTGTATACACAGTTTCGCTGTTGTTGATAATGCTGCTACCAACACTGGGCTGCGTGTTCCCCTTCGAATCTACTAAACTACTTTTGTATCCTCAGGGTAAATACCTAGCTGTGCAATTTTGGAATCGTAGGGTAGCTCTATTTTTAACTTCTTTTTTAAAATTTTTTTTATGATAGTCACAGAGAGAGAGAGGCAGAGACACAGGCAGAGAAAAAAGCAGGCTACATGCACTAGTAGCCCGACGTGGGATTCGATCCCGGGTCTCCAGGATCAGGCCCTGGGCCAAAGGCAGTTGCCAAACCGCTGTGCCACCCAGGGATCCCCTATCTTTAACTTCTCAAGGACCCTCCAGACTGTTTTCCACAGTGGCTGCACCTTTATTTACGTATTCATGAGAGACACAGAGAGGCAGAGTTATAGGCAGAGGGAAAATGAGGCTCCATGCGGGGAGCCTGATGTAGGACGTGATTCCCCAGGAGTAGGGAACATGACCTTAGCTAAAGCAGATGCTCAACCACTGAGGCACCCAGGTGCCTTACTGATTCTGTTTCTTTGCTAATTATGGGTCTGTTCATATTTTCTATTTCTTCCTATTTCAGTTTTGCTCGTTTGCACATTTCTAGGGATTTGTCCATTTCTTCCAGGTCTCCCAGTTTGTTAGCATATAATCTTTCATAGTATTCCCTTATAATTGTTTTATTTTTCTGGTGTTGATTGTGATCTCTCTTCTCTCATTTGTGATTTTATTTATTTAGGTTTTCTCTTTTCTCATTGATATGGCTGGCTAGGGCTTGATACATTTTATTAATTATTTTGAAGAACCAGATCTTAGGGATCCCTGGGTGGCGCAGTGGTTTGGCGCCTGCCTTTGGCTCAGGTCGCGATCCTGGAGACCCGGGATCGAATCCCACGTTGGGCTCCCGGTGCATGGAGCCGGCTTCTCCCTCTGCCTGTGTCTCTGCCTTTCTCTCTATCTCTCTGTGTGACTATCAAAAAAAAAAGAACCAGCTCTTAGATTCGTTATTCCATTCTACTGTTTTGTTTTTTCTGTATTGTTTATTTCTGTTCTCATCTTTATTTTTTCCCTTCTTCTGTAGGCTTTAGGCTTTGTTTGCTATTGCTTTACCAGCTCCTTTAGGTGTAGGGTTAGGTTGTGTATTGGAGACTTCTTATTTCTTGAGGTAGGCCTGGATTGCTATGTACTTCCCTCTTAGGACTGCCTTTGCTACATCCCAGACGTTTGGAGAAACATGTTTTCATTTTCATTTGTTTTATATTTCCTCCTTAATTTCCTGGTTGCCCCATTCATTCTCTAGTAGGATGTTCATAATCTCCACGTATTTTTGGTCTGTCCAAATTTTTTCTTACTGTCGACTTCAAGTTTCTTAGCGTCGTGGTCTGAAAATGTACAGGGTGTGATATCAACCTTTTTGTACCTGTTGTACCTGTTGATGGCTGATTTGTGGGCCATGATATGATCTGTTCTGGAGAATGTCCCATGTGCACTTGAAAGGAATGTGTGTTCTGCTTTAGGATGAAATGTTCAGACTATATCCTTTGAGTCCCTGTGGTCCAGTGTGTCAAGGTAATTGTTCCCCTGTTGATTTTCTGCATAGACGGTCAGTCCATTGCCATCATTTTGTGGTAAAATCCCCTGTCATTGTATTATTATCAGTGAGTTCCTGTACGTTTGTCATTAATTGGTTTCTATATTTAGGTACTCCTATGTTTGCAGCATAAATATTTAGTTGTTTGAACTTTTTTTAAAAAATAAATTTATTTTTTATTGGTGTTCAATTTACCAACAAGCAGAGTAACACCCAGGCTCATCCCGGCAAGTGCCCCCCTCAGTGCCCGTCACCCATTCACCCGCACCCCCTGCCCTCCTCGCCTTCCAGCATCCCTTGTTCCTTTCTCAGAGTCAGGAGTCTTTATGTTCTGTCTCCCTTTCTGATATTTCCCACACATTTCTTTACATTCCCTTATATTCCCTTTCACTATTATTTATATTAACCAATTGAATGAGAACATATGTTTGTCCTTCTCCGATTGACTTACTTCACTCAGCGTCAAACCCTCCAGTTTCATCCAGGTTGAAGCAAAAGGTGGGTATTTGTCGTTTCTAATGGCTCAGTAATATTCCATTGTATACATAAACCACATGTTCCTTATCCATTCATCTTTCAAAGGACTCCAAGCCTCCTTCCACATTTTGGCTATTGTGGACGTTGCTGCTATGAACATCGGGGTGCAGGTGTCCCCGCGTTTCATTGCATCTGAATCTTTGAGGTAAATCCCCAACAGTGCAATTGCTGGGTCATAGGGCAGTTCTATTTTTAAATCTTTGAGGAACCTCCAGACAGTTTTCCAGAGTGGTTGCACCAGTTCACATTACCACCAAAAGTGTAAGAGTCTTCCCTTTTCTGTGCATCCTCTCCAACATTTGTTTTTTTCTTGCCTTGTTAATTATCCCCATTCATTGGTGTGAGGTGGTCCTCATTGTGGTTTTGATTTGTATTTCCATGATAGCAAGTGATGCAGAGCATTTTATGTTTATGTTGGCCATGGCAATGTCGTCCTCTGTGAGATTTCTCTTCATGTCTTTTGCCCATTTCATGATTGGATTCTTTGTCTCTTTGTTGTTGATTTTAAGAAGTTCTTTATCGATCTTTGAAACTAACCCTTTATCTGATACATCATTTGCAAATATCTTCTCCCATTCTGTAGGTTGTCTTTTAGTTTTGTTGACTGTATCCTTTGCTGTGCCAAAGCTTCTTATCTTGATGAAACCACAATAGTTCATTTTTGCTTTTGTTTATTTTGCCTTCGTGGATGTATCTCCAAGAGGTTACTGTGGCCAAGTTCAAAAAAAGATATAGCCTGTGTTCTCCTCTCGGATTTTGATGGACTCTTGTCTCACATTTAGATCTTTCATTCATTTTGAGATTATTTTTGTGTATGGTGAAAGAGAGTGGTGTAGTTTCATTCTTTCTTCTGCATGTGTATGTTCATTTTCCCAGCACCATTTATTGAAGAGACTGTCTTTCTTCCAATCGATAGTCTTTCCAACTTTATCGAATATTAGTTGACCATAAAGTTCAGGGTCCACTTCTGGGTTCTCTCTTCTGTTCCATTGATCCATTTGTCTGTTTTTGTGCCAGTACCACACTGTCTTGAACCACAGCTTTGTAGTACACCCTGAAATCTGGCATTGTGATGCCCCTAGATATGGTTGTCTTTTTTAAAATTCGCCTCGCTATTCAGGGTCTTTTCTGATTCCACACAAGTCTTTTTTTATTATGATAGTCACAAAAAGAGAGAGAGAGAGGCAGAGACACAGTCAGAGGGAGAAGCAGGCTCCATGCACCAGGAGCCTGACATGGGATTCAATCCTGGATTTACATGATCGTGCCCTGGGCCAAAGGCAGGCGCCAAACCGCTGCATGACCCAGGGATCCTGATTCCACACAAATCTTAAAATAATTAGTTCTAAGTCTCTGAAGAAAGTCCATGGTATTTTGATAGGGTTTGCATTAAAGGTGAACATTGCCTTGGTAAAATTGATATTTTCACAATGTTAATTCTGCCAATCTATGAGCATGGAATATTTTTCCATCTCTTTGTGTCTTCCTCAATTTCTTTCAGAAGTTTTTTTATAGTTTTTAGGGTTTAGATCCCTTACCTCCTTGGTTAGGTTTATTCCTAGGTATCTTATGCTTTTAGGTGCAATTGTAAATGAGACTGACTCCCTAATTTCTCTTTCTTCAGTCTCATTGTTAGTGTATAGAAATGCCATTGATTTCTGGGCATTGATTTTGTATCCTACAACGCTGTATGAGTTCAAATTGCTGTATGAGTTCTAGTTATCCTGGGGTGGAGGCTTTTGGTTTTTCTAGGTAGAGTATCATGTCATTGGCGAAGAGGGAGAGTTTGACTTCTTTGTCAATTTGAATGACTTTATTTCTTTTTCTTGTCTCATTGCTGAGGCAGGACTTCCAGTATTATTTTGAATAGCAGTGGTCAGAGTGGACATCCCTGTCTTGTTCCTGATCTTAGGGGTAAGGCTCCCAGTGCTTCCCCATTGAGAATGATATTTGCTGTGGGCTTTTCCTAGATGGCTTTTAAGATGTCGAGGAATGTTCCCTCTATCCCTACGCTCTGAAGTGTTTTGACCAGGAATGGATGCTCTATTTTGTCAAATGCTTTCTCTGCATCTAATGAGAGGATCATATGGTTCTTGGTTTGTCTCTTGCTGATATCATGAATCACAGAGATTGTTTTATGAGTGTTGAACCAGCCTTGTGTCCCAGGGATAAGTCCTACTTGGTCATGGTGAATAATTTTCTTAATGTACTGTGGGATCCTATTGGCTAGTATCTTGTTGAGAATTTTTGCCTCCATGTTCATCAGGCATATTGGTCTGTAATTCTCCTTTTTGTTGGGGTCTTTGTCTGGTTTTGGAGTTAAGGTGATGCTGGCTTCATAGAACGAATTAGGAAGTACTCCATCTCTTTCTATCTTTCCAAACAGCTTTATAGGATAGGTATGTTTTCTTCTTTAAACGTTTGATAGAATTCCCCTGGGAAGCCATCTGGCCCCGGACTTTTGTGTCGTGGGAGGTTTTGGATGACTGCTTCAATTACCTCCCTGGTTATTGGCCTGTTTAGGTTTTCTATTTTTCCTGTTCCAGTTTTGGTAGTTTGTGGCTTTCCAGGAATGCGTCCATTTCTTCTACATTGCGTAATTTATTGGTGTATGGCTGTTCATAATATGTTGTTAAAATCATTTGTATTTCCTTGGTGTTGGTAGTGATCTCTCCTTTCTCATTCATGATTTTATTAATTTGAGTCTTCTCTCTCTTCTTTTTAATAAGGTTGGCTAATGGTTTATCTATCTTATTAATTCATTCAAAGAACCATTTCCTCATTCTGTTGATCTGTTCCACAGTTCTTCTGGTCTCGATTTCTTTGAGTTCTGCTCGAATTTTAATTAACTCTATTCTTCTGTTGGGTGTAGGATCTATCAGCTTTTTTTTCTCTAGCCCCTTTATGTGTAAGGTTAGCTTTTGTATTTGAGTAGTTTCCCGTTTCTGAATGGATTCTTGTATTGTGATATATTTCCCCCTTAGGACTGCTTTTGCTGCATCCCAAAGAATTTGAACGGTTGTATGTTCATTCTCATTAGTTTCCATGTATCTTTTTAATTCTTCCTCAATTTCCTGGTTGACCCTTTCATCTTTTAGCAGGTTGATCCTTCACCTCCACGTGTTTGAGGTCCTTCCAAACTTCTTGTTGTGATTTAGTTCTAATTTCAAGGCATTATGGTCTGAGAATATGCAGCGGACGATCCCCATCCCTTGGTATCGGTTCAGACCCTATTTGTGACCCAGTATGTGGTCTATTCTGAAGAAAGTTCCATGTGCACTTGAGAAGAATGTGTATTCAGTTGATTTTGGATGTAAAGTTCTGTAGATTTCTATGAAATCCATCTGGTCCAGTGTATCATTTAAAGCTCTTGTTTCTTTGGAGATGTTGTGCTTAGAGACCTATCGAGGGTAGAAAGAGCTAGATTGAAGTCACCAAGTATAAGTGTATTATTATCTAAGTATTTCTTCACTTTGGTTACTAATTGCTTTAAATATTTGGGAGCTCCCACATTCGGGGCATATATTGAGGATTGTTAAGTCCTCTTCTGGGATAGATCCCTTAAGTATGATTTAGTGTCCCTCTTCATCTCTCACTACAGTCTTCAGGGTAAATTTTAGTTTATCTGATACAAGGATGGCTACCCCTGCTTTCTTTTGAGGACCTTTTGAATGGTAAATTGTTCTCCAACATTTCATTTTCAGGTTGTAGGTGTCCTTCTGTCTAATATGAGTCTCCTGTAGACAGCTATAGATGGGTCCTGCTTTTCTATCCAGTCTGAAACCCTGCGCATTTTGATGGGGTCATTAAGCCTGTTCACGTTCAGAGTTACTATCAACAGATATGAGTTTAGTGTCATCATGATATCTATTCAGTCCTTGTTTTTGTGGATTGTTCCGCTGAACTTCTTCTTATAGGGGAATTTTAAGAGTCGCCCTTAAAATTTCTTGCAGAGCTAGTTTGGAGGTCACATATTCTTTCAGTTCCTGCCTGTCTTGGAAGCTCTTTATCTCTCCTTCCATTTTGAATGAGAGCCTTGCTGGATAAAGTATTCTTGGTTGCATGTTCTTCTCATGGAGGACCCTGAATATATCCTGCCAGCCCTTTCTGGGCTGCCAGGTCGCTGTGGAGACGTCTGCTGTTACCCTAATGCTCCTCCCCATAAAGGTCAGGATTTTCTTGTCTCTTGCTGCTTTAAGGATCTTCCTTTTATCTTTGGAATTTGCAAGCTTCACTATTAAATGTCGAGGTGTTGGACGGTTTTTATTGATTTTCGGGGGGTATCTCTCTATTTCCTGGATCTGAATGCCTGTTTCCCTTCCCAGAGTAGGAATGTTTTCAGCTATGATTTGTTCAAATACATATTCTGGCCCTCTGTCCATTTCGGCACCCTTGGGAACCCCAATTTCACATAGGTTTTTCTTCCTCAGGCTGTCGTTTATTTCCCTTATTCTGTCTTCCTGGTCTTTTAATTGTCTGTCTCTTTTTTCCTCAGTTTCCCTCTTTGCCATCAACTTGTGTTCTATGTCACTCACTTGTTCTTCCACCTCGTTATCCCTCGTCATTAAGACTTCTAGTTTGGATTGCATTGCATTCAATTGATTTTTAATTTCAGCCTGATTGGATCTAAATTCTGCAGTCCTGAAGTCTCTTGAGTCCTTTATGCTTTTTTCTAGAGCCACCATTGGCTGTATAATAGTGCTTCTGAATTGGCTTTCTGACATTCATTTGTAATCCAGATTTTGTAACTCTGTGGGAGAGAGGACTGTTTCTGATTCTTTCTTTTGAGGTGAGGTTTTCCTTCTAGTCATTTTCCTGAGTGCCTAGTGGCCAAAAACAAATTGAATTGGGAAAAGGAGAAAAAGAGAGGAAAGAAAGAAGGAAAGAAAAGAGAAAAAGGAAAAAGAATAAAGGAAGAAAGAAGGATAAAAGAGAATAAAAAAAGAAAGAAAAGAAAGAAAATGGGAAAAAGGGTGGGGGAAGCAATCAGAAATAAAAAAAAAACATGGGGGAGTATCTTATGTTTCTGTGTACTTTAAGTCCCTTGACTTTCCCTGGAACTTGTCCGTCTAGCTGATCTTCTGGCGGAGGGGCCTATTGTGCTGATTTTCAGGTGTTAGCATTTGGGGGAGCTGCTCTGTCCCCTCCTTGGTGCAGGGCTCAGTGCGGTTAGTTTATCCCGTGAGGTCCCAGGAGGAACAACGCCAGTGGCAGCGGCCGGCTCTGGAAACCTGTATCCAGCCCACACAGTAACTCGGGAGCAGTCCACTTCTAATGGCTGAGTAATATTCCATTGTATACATAAACCACATCTTCTTTATTCATTCAACTTTCGATGGACACCGAGGCTCCTTCCACAGTTTGGCTATTGTGGACATTCCTAATATAAGCATCAGGGTGCAGGTGTCCCGGCGTTTCATTGCATCTGAATCTTTGGGGTAACTCCCCAACACTGCAATTGCTGGGTTGTCTTGAAGGTCTATTTTTATCTCATTGAGGAACCTCCACAAAGTTTTCCAGAGTGGCTGCACCAGTTCACATTCCCACCAACAGTGGTTTCTATATTTAGATACTCCCATGTTGGCAGCATAAATATTTAGTTGTTTGATCATGATAGAGAGTCTTTTTAATTATGAAATAATGCCCTTCTTCATCTCTTCTTACACTATTTGTTCTTTCTTTTTTGAAATTTAAAATATTTATTTATTTATTCATGAGAATTACACAAAGAAGCAGAGGAAGGAACATAGCAGAGTGAGAGGCAGGCTCCCCATAGGGAGGCTGATGTGGGACTCGATCCTGGGATCCCAGAATCACACCCTGAGCCGAAGGCAGATGCTCAACCTCTGAGCCACCAGGTGTCCCCCAGGTTTTGGTTTCAAATCTCATTTGTCTGATATAAGTATGAGTCCTCCAGCTTTCTTTTGATATCCATTAGCGTCATAGTGATTTTCCATCCCCTGACTTTCAATCTGTTGGTGTCTATAGGTCGAAGGTGAGCATCTTATAGGCAGCGTACAGATGGATGTTGTTTTTTTTAATAATAATTTTATTTATGATAGTGAGAGAGAGAGAGAGAGAGAGAGAGAGAGAGAGAGAGAGGTAGAAAATTAGGCAGAGAGAGAAACAGGCTCTCCACCAGGAGCCCAGTATGGGACTCGATCCAAGACTCCAGGATCACACCCTGAGTCAAAGGCAGCGGGTCAACCCCTGAGACACCCAGGCATCCTGGATCCTGCTTTTTAAGCCACTCTGATACCCTATATCTTTTGATTGAAGCATTTAGTCTATCAGCAGTCAGAGTGATTATTCAAAGATATGAACTTTGTGCATTTCTGTTACCAGAAGAGTTGGTGTTTCTGGTGATGTTCTCTGGTCCTTTCTAGTCTTTGTTGCTTTTGGTCTCTTTTTTTTCCCCCACTAGAAGAGTCCCTCTTAAAATTCCTTACTGGACTGGTTAAGTGGTCATGAACTCCTTTATATGTTGCCTGTCTAGGAAAATCTTTATCTCTCCTTCTCTCCTGAATGACACCCTTGCTGAAGAAAGAATTCATACAAATTGGACTCCAATAAAAAGAAATTTAAAAACATAAAATAAATTCTTTCTAATATGATTGAGGAAAATGGCATTTAGGAGGAAAACCAGAAGCTGAAAGAGAGGAGGACAGATTTCACCCTCTGTAGCCTTCACAGGGACCTAGTGTCATTTCCTAGGTGGCCCCCCTCTCCGGAGGACGCTTCCTGCCCCTCTGCACTCCTTGTTGGATCACAGCAGGCACATCTCGGTGCCTCCAGCACCTCTGCAGTAATGGCTTATAGCGTTTTCCATGTATCCTATTGGGGACCACAGCGTAGTGTATGTAACCATCTGGCTGCTGTTTGACAACATTGGGGGGATTCCGACTTTTGTTGGTTTTGAGGTGCGTGTGTGTCTATCACATGCAGCTATCCCGTGCAGCTATCGGATCCTCTTGCTGGGTCACCCAAAACCCCAAAATGGTTGACAGAATATCATTTCTGGTGCTGGTACTGGGCAGCTAGCTGGGCTCTCCTGGCCACACTGGTGCTCACTCGTGCAGTGACTTTCAGCTGGAGGGTCAGCTGAGCTGGAAGTTCCGGCTCGGCCACATTCCCATGTCTGGCAGTGGGTCCGGCCGCCCCGGGAAGGCACGTGGGGACGTCAGCTGTGTTTGCCTGGTGGCGCCCCTGCAGGGGCTGGTTGGGGCCTAGGTGGTGTCCCCTCCTCCTCTCTGGGGGTCTCTTCACCTCCTGTGCACAGAGTTCTGGGAGACACAGAAATGGGCTGGCTGTGCATTTTCGCACCAGAACACTTTATTGACTTTGTACAGCAAATGGGCTCAGAGCCGTAGGTGCGTGTCTTCCCCTGGGGAAGAAGACCTTTCTGTCCTTTATGTGGGGGCAAGAATCACATGGGGTGGGTGGGCGGGTGCTGGAGTCCCCCATCTGGGAGCATGTGTGGACTCCGGGTGGTGGCGTGTGTCCTGAGGTTTCAGCCTGAGTGACAGTTCTGAGGACAGCAGAGCTGACCTGGACCTGCTGGTCATGGGCTCCTGTGCTGGGTCCCCGCAGGGCAGCTGGACCCCTGCCTCGGACCCTCTGGGGCCCCAGCACCTGGAGGAGCCTGCCTCATGGTGTGGGTGCAGGTGTGGCCCACCGGCTTACCCCTCCTCTCCCCACACTGATGTGTCCCGGGATCCCCAGGGCTGCCCTAGATAAGCGACCTGTATCGGTGGGGCACGCCCAGGGCCCAGGAGGCCACATCCACTTTGAGAGGGCTCGCTCAGCCCGGGGCCAGAATCCAGGGTTGGCCAGGGCCATGGGGGCCTGATTCCATTAGTCTTTGAGTTGGGACTGGTGGGACTGGTGGGGGCTCAAATCAACCCAGCCCCCACAGAGCCTGGGCCCAAGTCAGTCCAGGTCCCTCTGGGTTATGGGCTGGTGTCCTGTGCATGTTGTGCCGCACTCCTGGAGGGACAGTGGGTGGAGGCAGGGCACAGTGTGTCTTCTGCACCACTCTCCTGCACACACACTGTCCGGGACTCTCTTCCTTCCCTCCTCCCTGCAACCGCTGGGTACTCAATGGGACACCCGGGCTTCTGATGTGAGCAGGGTATCCAGAGAACCCCGGGGAGTCTGAGCATGTCCCACAGGGTGCAGGTGCACTGGGTCCTTGCTCAAGGACGATGGTGTGGCGGTCGATGGTGTGGGGGCAAGGGTATGATGGTGGTGGGTTGTGGGGGATGGTGTAGCGGGGATGGTGTTGGGGTATAGTGTGGGTGGGGATTGTGTGAGGCTGTGAGTGTGTGAGGGTGATGGTGTAGGGGCTATGCCATGGGGGATGATGATGTTAGGGGATGGTGTGGGTCTGGGGAATGGGAGGATGGTGTGGGGGGCCTGCGGACACAGGGCATCCCTTTTCTCTAAGATGCACACGGAGACATCTACAGATAAAGGCGACCCCAGTCTGGGGTATGCTGTGACACCTGCCCCTGGGGACCCCTGTGGTGAGTGCAGGGCCCTGGCTGGACCAGGGGCATTATCTGGGGGTCATCATACTATGTATGTTTACAAATTGCAAATTGTCTCAAATTGAATGCATAGAATTTAGAAATATATAAAGTCCTGAGGGTGGGTATCACCCTGACCCGTCCGAACCTCATCAGATCGATGTGTGTCCTCCAGTCACGGCCATGCACCCTGCCCCCAGGTCCCCTTACTGGCCCCACGGCCCTCACCTCAGCCCCCTGCTTTTCAGGGGGCCATCCCTCACCCCTTTGGGGTTCAGCTTACATGGCAATCCCTGGAGGCCCCGTCCTAGTGGCCTCCTCATCCCTGAGACCCCGAGGGAGGGGGCACAGTGTTCATCCCCAACAATCTACCATGGAGCGGTGTGTTGTTCACTGCTGTTCTTCCCCAGGCTCTGAAGCCTTGTGTTCCCTACCCAGAAGCCCCCGGTCCTCCCGGTCCTGATCCCCCGGGCCCCTCAGCCTCACCCTACCCCCTAGTAGTCCCAAAACATGACGTGACTGCTGAACATCCTGTTGATGTCCAGGTCCCCCAGCGTGATGTCCCTAGAGGAGACTAGGGTCTCCTCCTTCATTTCCTGTGGGAAAACCGGGGAGGAGGAGCTGGCATCAGAGACACAGACCCCAACCTGTCTGTCCTGGGCATGGATCCCTGGGGCCACCATGGGAGTGTCTACTGCCAAAACCTCCTTCCTTCCTCTGGGAGGCCAGGGACGGCGGGAGTCCCCACCGTGCTCATGGGACCTGTGTGACGGCCTGTGCCCAGCTGTTGTAGGCAGGGAGGAGACTGAGTGTTACCCTGGGTGGGAGGGGATAGGGGTTCAGCCAAGGTAGGAGGGGACATGGGGGTGTTGTGCCCAAGTTTGCGAATCTGAGAAACCACTAAGGGGCTGACACCAATGCAAACACACAAGGGTTCATTTCCAAACTCCAGCTTGCGTCCAAATACACCCAACACAGCGGAGCAGGGACGTGGACCCCGAGGTGGGTTTTAGCTTAGTTTTGAGGGCTTGTCTCGGGGTCCTCCAGAAGGGCTGGAGCAATTCCTCAAGTTATGTTTACATTTTGATATGGGGCCTTCAAGTGTATTGGGCTCTGCTCTCATTCTAATAGGCGCTTCCAGCCCTTGACATGGGCTCAGTTTCATTTTATTGTGGGGCTTTCTAGGCCATTAAGCTGTAAACCTTTGTTTTTTTCCTGTAACTGAAGTAATGTAAATTTCAGGTCTTCTTCACAGGGGCCTGGGATGGCTGGACTTGTTCGAACACTGAACTTAAAGTAGAAAGGCCTTCATTTTCTCGACCTCCTTGTGTCCAGTCCCATTCTATCTAGCTCTTTCCCCTTCCCTGGAGCTCCTAAGAGAGCAATTGCAAATGACCTCAGCTTGGCAGCATGTGTTGGGGGACAGGCCCAGGGATTTGGGATCAGGAAGACCTGGGGCGTGGGCGTCCCAGCTGTGCAGCAGGATTCCATGCTGCAGACTCTTATTCCCTAAGGCTATCTTAACCACTGACTTTGTACATAGAAAAGCTCTCCTTTATCTTTAAAAGATGAGGAGTGAGTCTAAGTTTTTTTTCTCTGCCCATCTAATTGCTCAGATTCCAATCTGAGATGTATTTCCTGGTAATAAGGATAATTTACTATCCGTAGTACTATGGTTAAAATATTCTGACACAAATAGTTCAGAGGGATGATGCTTTCTCATCTCTTTCTTCACAGCTCAGTCACTCATCAGGGAATGAATTTTTATGGATTTGGAAAGAACTGAGAAACATTATTACAATGGTCCTATTATTATGTAAAGGATTCTTCCCTGAGATTCTTCCCCTAATTCAACTGACACTGAAAAACTGTGAACTCTTTGGAAGACAAATGTCCAGGAAATAAATGTTATGCATTGCTAATTTTAAATGCACTTGCAATATGGTGTCAATTATAATAGAAGTATTTTTTTTCTGATTTTTGCTTTTATTATCCTTTCCTGCTTTTCAGGTTGAGGAGGCATTATACGTGTTCATAAGTGTTGTTCTTTCCTTCTGATATAAAATTATTTCTTTGTTCCCACCGAAGGAACTCTTTAAGAATAAGGCAAAAGTTAATTCAACCATTCTTAAAATGACTTCACACTTGGATCCTGATTCATTTAAGTCCATTTTCAAAATAAATCTTATTTATTAGGAAAAAAACAAAGATTTATAGGGAAATTGAGAAGATAGTACAGAGCATTCGCATGCACTGGCTCTCAATTTCTCCAATTATTGATATCTTATATTAGTACGGTACAAATATGAACTAATGAATCAATATTAAAATATTCGCATTAACCAAAGAACATACTTTATTCAGATTTCCTTAGTTTTTGCTAAGTTACCATCCCTCATATCACATTCCATTTGTCCTCATGTTTTCTTAGGCTCCTCTGGATTGTGACAGTCTTTCAGCCTTTCCTTGTTGTTGTTGAACTGGAACACTTTGAGAAGTAGAGTATTTTGTAAAATTTCCCTCAGTTGGGACATGTCTGTTGTTTATCTTATGACTGAACTGTTTTTGTGGATTATATACAGAGGTATACTGCCATTTTCATTATATAATATAAAGGATAGATACTATCAACATGATTTATCAGTCTTGGTGTCGATCTGATCATCTTGCTGAGGTAGTGTTTGTCATCTTTCTCTGTAGTTCAGTGATTCTTTATTATTATTATTATTATTATATTATCATTATTATTTTTGGTTTTTCATAATATATTTTGCAGAAGGAAGTTACTATGTATATTGCACACATAAAAATTTAAAGCTATACTCATGAACTTGAGTGTGGTATGTCTGCACGAATTGTTTGAAATTCTTCTAAATGGGCGATTTCTCTTCCTTGTGGGTTTGTTTGTTTGTTTCTTTTGCAAAGATGTTTTCTATTTATTTGAGAGAGAGAGGAGAGATAAAGCATGAGCGAGAGTGGCAGAGGGAGAGGGAGAAGCAGGTTCCCTGCTAAACAGGCCTTGGGACCTGGATCATGATCTGCTCCTACAGCAGAAGCTTAACTGAATGACCACCCAGGTGCCACTCTCTTTTCTTTTTTCTTTCTTTCTTTCTTTCTTTCTTTCTTTCTTTCTTTCTTTCTTTCTTTTCTTTCTTTCATTTCTTTCTTTCTTTCATTTCTTTCTTTCTTTCTTTTATTTTAATAATAATTTTATTTTTTATTGGTTTTCAATTTGCCAGCATACAGAAAAACACCCAGTGTTCATCCATCAAGTGCCCCCCTCAATGCCCATCACCCATCACCCCCACCGCCCGCCCTCCTCCTCTTCCATCACCCCTAGTTAATTTCCCTGAGTTAGGAGTCTTTATGTTCTGTCTCCCTTTCTGATATTTCCCACACATTTCTTCTCCGTTCCCTTATATCCCCTTTCACTATTATCTATATTCCCCAAATGAATGGGAACATACAATGCTTGTCCTTCTCCGATTGACTTACTTCACTCAGCATAATACCTTCCAGTTCCATTCACGTTGAAGCAAATGGTGGTTATTTGTCGTTTCGAATGGCTGAGCAAGGCCCACCTGTTCTCTCTCTTCATCTTCTGAGTCTCCTAAGATATGAATATTATTGTTTTAATAAGTGGCTGACTTCCCTACGTCTGTCTCTGTTGTCCATAACCTTTCTTGTTTTTATGGCTTCCACTTGGGACTGCATCTCAGTTATAGCATTTTTAAAGTTGGCCTGACTAGATTTTAGTTCTTTTATTTCTGCAGTAAGGGATTCTCTAGTTTTCTTCTTTGATCTTTTTCCAGCCCAGCTGCTATCTTTATAATCATTGCTTTAAACTGTAGTTAGACATCATATATGTGTATTGATGGACTTCCTGGCTGTGAGTACTACCTCATGTTATTTTATGGAGGTGAATTTATACATCTCATTACCTTTTCCAGAAAAGAAAGAGGGAAGAAAAAGAAAAACCAAGGAAAACAATAACAACTGCCCTCCAAAAAAAACACCAGATTATTTTGGCCTGCATTTTAAAAGATTCTACATCCCAAAATATGAAACACAATTAGAGTACCATGAAAGTAAAAATAAGAAATATATAAGGTACATACATAAAAATTAAAATAAGGCAATTAATTAAAAAAATCAAAGAAAATAAATGACAATAAAGCACAAAGTACAAAGGAACCTAGATCCTACTTTCCAGGCAGAGCTGAATCTCTGCATCCTCTGTGGTCCGACAACATGGTGGCAGTGAGTGTTCTGTGCAGGGTCTGGGGGTGGGCTCTGGCGCTGATTATCAGGTGCACATCTACATGGTAGATGCACCTGCGGGGTCAGAGGCGGGGTGGGAGTCAGTACCTCTGGCCTCCAGTGGGCGGTGCAGTGCTGCTCCCTGAGACCCCCCCTGATGGGCGGGATGTGGGTGGGGTCTCTGGGTCCTCTGGCTCTGGGGTGAGCATCTGGTCCCCCAGTCTGCATGGGCCTCCACAGAAGAGCCCGCAAGCCCCCAGGTCTCGCTGATTCTCTCAGAAATCTGCGTTTACTCTACCTGTGTCCGAGATTCTTTTGGTTTGTTTTTTATCTCAGAGTGTGGTGCCCAAGACTGCGAATCCAAGAAACCACGGAGAAGCTGACACTGATTCAAACGCACATGCATTTATTTACTAGCTCGAGCTTGTGTCCAAGTATACCCAACAGAGTGGAGCAGGGACTTGGATCCCGAGGCAGGGTTTTAGCTTAGTTTTAAGGGCTGGTCTCAGAGACCTCCAGAAGGGCTGGAGCAATTCCTCAAGTTCTGTTTACATTTTGATATGGGACATTCAAGGGCATTGAGCTCTGTTCTCATTCTAATAGAGGCTTCCTGTCCTTGGCCTGGGCTCAGTTTTGATTCTATTGTGGGGCTTTCTAGGTCATTAAGCTGTAAACTTTTGTTTTTTTCCTGTAACTGAAGTAATGTAAATTTCAGCTCTTCTTCACAGGGACCTGGGATGGGTGGACTTGGGCTAACACTGAATTTAAATTGGAATGGCCTTAATTTTCTTGGCCTCCATGCTTCCCGTTCCATCCTAACTATCTCCTTCCCCCTTCCCCAGAGCTCCTAAGAGAGCAATTGCAAATGACCTCAGCATGGCAGCGTCTGTTGGGGGACAGGCCCAGGGATTTGGGATCAGGAAGACCTGGGGTGCAGGCTTCCCAGCTGCGCAGCGGGATTCCATGCTGCAGACTCTTATTCCCTAAGGCTATCTTGACAACTGACTTTGTACATAGAGAAGCTCTCCTTTGTCTTTAAGAGATGAAGAGCAAGTCAAAGCAATTTTTCTCTGCCCATCTGATTGCTCAGATTCCAATCTGAGACATATTTCTTGTTAATAAGGATAATTTACTATCCGTGGTACTATGGTGAAAATATTCTGACACAAGTAATTCAGAGGGATGAGGGTTTCTCATCTCTTTCTTCACAGCTCAGTCACTCATCAGGAAATGCATCTTTATGGATTTGGAATGAACTGAGAGACATTATTACCAATGGTCCTATTATTATGTGAAGGATTCTTCCCTGAGATTCTTCCCCTGTTTCAACTGACACTGAAACACTGTGAACTCTTTGGAAGACAAATGTCAAGGAAATAAATGTTATGCGCTGCTAATTTTAAATGCACTTGCAATATGGTGTCTATTAAAATAGAAGTATTTTTATCTGATTTTTGCTATTATCCGTTCCTGCTTTTCAGGTTGAGGAGGCATTGTACGTGTTCAAAGTGTTTTTCTTTCCTTCTGATCTAAAATTCTTACTTTGTTTCCATCAAAGGAACTCTTTAAGAATAAGGCAAAAGTTAATTCAACTATTCTAAAAATGTCTTCACATTTGGAGCCTGATTCATTTAAGTCAATTTTCAAAATAAATCTTATTTATTAGGAATAAACAATGATTTATAGGGAAATTGAGAAGATAGTACAGAGCATTCGCATGCACTTGCACTCAATTTCTCCAATTATTGATATCTTATATTAGTATGGTACAAATATTAGCTAATGAATCAATATTAAAAAATTCGCTTTAAACAAAGACCAAAAACAAAAAAAAAACAAAAACAAAAACGAAAACAAAGACCATACTTTATACAGATTTCCTTAGTTTTTGCTAAGTTTCCATCCCTCATATCACATTCCATTTGTCCTCATGTTTCCTTAGGCTCCTCTGGATTGTGACAGTCTTTCAGCCTTTCCTTTTTGTTGTTGAAGTGGAACACTTTGAGAAGTAGAGTATTTTGTAAAATTTCCCTCAGCTGGGACATGTCTGTTTTTTATCTCATGACTGAACTGTTGTTGTGGATTATATACAGAGATATACTGCCATTTTCATTATATCATATAAAGGATAGATACTATCAACATGATTTATCAGTCTTGGTATCGATCTGATCATCTTTCTGAGGTAGTGTTTGTCAGCTTTCTCCATAGTAAACTGATTATTATTATTATTATTAATTATTATTATATTATCAATATTTTAAGTTTTTCATATTATATTTGGTAGTAGGAAGTTACTATGTGTATTCCACACTTAAGAGTGGGAAGCTATGCTCATGAACTTGAGGCTGGAATGTCTTCACAAATTGTTTGAAATTTTCTAAATGGGCGATTTCTCTTCCTTGTGGGTTTGTTTGTTTCTTTTTCAAAGATGTTTTCTATTTATTTGAGAGAGAGAGGAGAGATAAAGCATGAACGAGAGGGGCAGAAGGGAGAGGGAGAAGCAGGTTCCCTGCTGAACAGGGAGCCTTCCTTGGGACCTGGATCATGATCTGAGCCTAGGGAAAAGCTTAACTGACAGAGCCACACAGGTGCCACTTTCTTCTTTCTTTCTTCTTTCTTTCTTTTCTTTCTTCTTTCTTCTTTCTTTCTTTCTTCTTCTTTCTTTCTCTCTTCTTTCTTTCTTTCTTTCTTCTTTCTTCCTTTATTTTTAATAATAATTTTATATTTATTGGTGTCAATTTGCCAACATACAGAATAACACCCACTGCTCATCCGTCAAGTGCCCCCGTCAGTGCCCATAACCCATTCAGCCCCACCGCCCGCCATCCTCCCCTTCCATCACCCCTAGTTCATTTCCCTGAGTTAGGAGTCTTATGTTCTGTCTCCCTTTCTGATATTTCCCACTCATTTCTTCTCCGTTCCCTTATATTCCCTTTCACTATTATCTATATTCCCCCAAATGAATGAGAACATACAATTTTTGTCCTCCGATTGACTTACTTCACTCAGCATAATACCTTCCAGTTCCATCCACTTGAAGTAACATGGTGGGAATTTGTCGTTTCTAATGTCTAAGCAAGTCCCACCTTTTCTCTCTCTCATCTTCTGAGTCTCCTATGGTATGAATGTTATTGTTTTAATAAGTGGCTGACTTCCCTACGTCTCTCTGTGGTCCATAACCTTTCTTGTTTTTAAGGTTTCCACTTGGGACTGCATCTCAGTTATAGCATTTTTAACATTGGCCTGATAGATTTTCATTCTTTTATTTCTACAGTAAACGTTTCTCTAGTTTTCTTCTGTGCCTTTATCCAGCCCAGCTGCTATCTTTATAATCATTGTTTAAACTGTAGTTAGACATCATATATGTGTATTGATCACTTCCTGGCTGTGATTAGAACCTCATGTTATTATGGAGGTGAATTTCTCCATCTCATTATTTTTCCAGAAAAGAAAGAAGGAAGAAAAGAAATTCAAGAAAAACAATAACACTGCCCTCCCCAAAAAAAAAACACAGATTATTTTGGCCTGCTTGTTAAAAGATTCTAACTCCCCAAAATAGAAACAATTAA